>NW_010404049.1:36233-43015 GCF_000710305.1 Buceros rhinoceros silvestris | reverse complement strand
GCAGCAGCGCGGCTCCTCGCAGCGAACAGTGGCCATCCCCGGCACGGCAACAGCGAAACACAGCAGGGGCAGACAGTGAAGCAGAAAGCAGGTAGACAGGTCCATGGGAGATGTTTCACTCCACCCGTCTGGTGCAGAAGAGAGGGGGGGGCCGGTGGCCGGCTGCTTCTTAAAGGGCCAGCACCCGGAAACGGAAAGAAGCCCACCAGAACTTTTAACCAATTGATGTTGCGTTTCTATGTACATGGCAGGGAATACCTGATTGGTCAGTTTACAACAAAGCTTCCCAAAACAAGGGAAGTTTTGGCTAACCCAGGACACTTACATTAACTCTGACACTGATGGTTCATACACAAGAAATGACTCCTCCTTCCTGCCTTGTTTGAGGAAGCCGGTAAGTATTAACTCACCTGGACTGTCATGTAGTATCTAAATTCACTTGTCAGCATAGGTCTTCCGTCAGGATGAAAATGTTTTGTTTTGTTTTGTTTTTTAATACTCTTCACATTTTTTTTTAATATTCCAAGTAGTTATGAATAATTTGTCATTGGCAGTGGAGGAGTTATTCAACAACAGAGAACAGTGTTGGTCTTCAAGCCTCACACTCTGAAACAAGTGAAGCTACTGAAATGCATGAAGACAAATTGCCTGTCCCAGGGTCTTCACTTGCATCAATGGAAGTCTTTTCTTCTAATACTCAGAAACAGTGTGTTAGCATATACAAATATTTATACACTTGTTGTGTAGGTCCGGATACGTATTCTCTGACTGACCTTTTTCTCCTTTATGTCACGCTATTCTCTCCTCCTAAGTACTTGCATTTCGTGAACCGTACATGTTCTCTTTTTCTTTTCAGAAAACCTTGCATGTATTCTTCTGTCACTACTACTCCTGGAAGTCCTGCTGGAACCAGCAAACTGCCCAAGAATAATTGAGATAGAAAGGAAACATTTTTTAAAAACATTAGACAGTGCTGTAGAACATCTTCTTGTACTGTGAGACTAGAATTTATACCATAATTTTTTTAAAAAAGGCCCTGGACCATTCTAGACTGGGGTCCTGATAGCGCTTTCCCAAACCATTCCAGGGCATGGATTGAGGGCTAATGCATTCTGGGGACCATTCCCAGCAGACTGACTGCATGCATCTCTGCCCTAGAAGCTAAGACTAACATCAGCAGGTGCCATTTCTTATCAGCTGATCTCAGTGCCCAGGAAAGTTCCCAAGCCTGTTTAACATGTTAGATTCTTTGAAGTAAGATTTATATGGATTGTAACGGGTGCCATCTACTAACTGTGTTAAGCATTAGCAGAGTCATCCCACCATCTGCAGACCTTATCTTTATATGCTGTACCAACCCAAGAACAATGAAATACAGTATTCCTTGCACCATTTACTTGAATAAGACTTGCATAAATCCCTCTAATATCACTGAAGGTCATTGTCAAGTATCAGAGATTCCCACATTTTTAAGATTTGTCACTAGAGATACCTAAGGCATATTAAATATCCCAACCCTTCAACAACAATTACCCTTATTAAATAAAATCCTTATCAGCTGTACCTTTAGTACAAAAGAAATTACAAGCATCAACACATCCGAGGCATAAATACATAGTAGTAACTGATTTTTGTAGGAGAATATTAATCAAGAAAAGTTTTAACTTTATCAACTGCACTAATGAAAAGACATTTTCTATAACTTATTATACAAAGCTCAATGGCTTGAAGAAGAGCAAATCTCAAGCGTCCAGATTTTAGCTGATGTATTATTTCTCTAAGTTCACAATACTTTGGAAGTACCTTAGATTTCAAATCAAGGAACATACATTGTAAAGGGGATATACACTATAAGATTAATGTCTGCCTGACTTTTACACATGGACATTGCTTGTCTGAAAATATAAATTGGTGCATTAAAGAAACAAGGTGTTTTTTAGGTAATGATAATAGTGGTGTTGGTATTTATTAAGTCAAGGCATATTTACAGTGAAAGTATGAGCACTTTTGTAAGAGCAGTGACCAATATTTAAATAGAATTATGTAGAGTGCAGTATAATGATTCAATTATAAAAGCGGAAATCAACAGGAAAAATGCATGCATGTATGGGAACAGAATTTGGGCCTCACTGATGAAATAAAAAAAAATTAAGCCCAAAATTAGAGCTGATTACCATTTTACCCAACTTCTGCCACACTACAGATCTTCAGAAACATAACATTCATTTTGTGAATGGCTTTCAGAGCAGTTTTAAAATCAGACTTCTATCTGAAACTAGTCCAGATAACTTTATGCCAGACTGTTGTCTGTGCATATTTTACACGCATGTCATGCATACAGTATAGCTAAAGGCAACTTATACAATGACTTTTTCTGTGTCACAGAATACTTAACAAAATACCTTGACACCACTAGATGACGATGCAGCAAAATCCATATTGCATAACACATCTGGAGAAGCAGAAGAATGTAAAATATGCCTCACTTGTATGCATGGCATACTCCTTCCTGGTCTTACATAGTTCTGCACCATGTATTGAACATGCATTTTCTTCTTTAAGCTAGTTTCTGCATTTGATAATTAAACATACAAGAAAAGATATAACAGCTCAGAAATTTGAGTTTCCACCAAGCATAAATGATTATTCAGTATTAAGGAAAAAATATTCCATTGGTTTTCCTAAGCACTTCTGAAACTTCCCAAGCATAAGCCTTCACCAAGGTAGGTAAACCCCTTTTGTAACACATTTTTACTCACAAGTGTTTTCTAACATTGACATACCATGTAAAGCAGTCAGGAGACAGGATCAGCACTGGGGTCCCGGCTAATCTTCTGTGATGCCACCCGTTTCACAGCCAATTTGGAAGAGAGTAAACGTCCTTCAAAATTTCAGTAAAAAGTGGTGTTGGTATTTATCCCACTAGCACAGGGGAGATGAAGATAAAATTTGGCCACAATTCTTTACATAATAAGCATTATCTTGGCTATCCAGAGAAGGAATTGGTAGCTGTAAAATCAGTGTGCTAGAAACAAACTGGAAATATGAAGTGGTGATTCCAACACAAGATGCATGGCCAAATGTACAGTTCTCAAGTATCTTCCAAGATTTGCAAATGGGCAGCCTCTATGCTTCACGCACCAGCCTCAAACCAATTGGCATCAGCACATGAGTGCTTGTGAGCCAGCACAGGATTCCTATACCAAGAAGAAGAAGGTAAGGAAATAAAGAAAATAAAGCCAGAGATTCCAGTCATTTGGGAAAAGACCCCTCTATGTAGTAAAAGTAAAGATGACTCAGTGTGACTAATGCAGCTAGGCTTTCAGAATTTATTATCATGGCCAAGAACTGCACAGAAAATCCTGACACTATCTGGAGAAGCAGACAAAAAAGAATCATGGTAACAGTGTGTCTATGGTAATTTTTCACAGGGACAAAAATAAGTACTCAGTTAACAAAAGTAAAACCATTGGATCTGTGACTTCTCCTAAGACTGTGCTAACCTTGATTTGGCAAGTCACTGCAAAAGTAATTATTATACCTCCAGTCTTAACAGCTATTCTGGCTTGGTTTACAAAGGTTAATAATGTTTTCTACATGGCACTGGCTTTCTGATAACACAGATTTAACACAGATTGCAATCCAGAAAAATAGTTTCTTAGGACTTTACAGCTACTCTCTTTTTAAACCATGAAAGTGTTCCAGTCTCCAAATACTCCCTTACCTGTTTGACACTAACCTACTTCCTTCATCTTCTGAGCAAATACTAAAAGAATGAGGCTGAGTATAATGTCTTGTGCTGTGGTGATTAGATGGAGAACAGCAAAATGTAGTCAGTCTCTTATCCTGGCCCTAGATGTTGCTGTCAAGTTTTCTTTCAAGAATGAAAAAGCAATAAGAAGGAGAATTACTCAAGCAAAGTCAGTGTAAGTAAAGATTACTTCCACTTCCCTCTGATCATTCTGTTCTCTCTTCCTGATTTTTCTTCGCATGCTCTTCCCATTTCTTCTAGCTATTCTCCAGCCAGACTCAGTTTTATCAATTATGTTTACCCACCCCTCTGCTTGGCATTTTTTTTTTTCACATGGGATCATGAGTATTCATTATGATTCCCAGTAAGCAAGAACAGAAACCACAGTCTTGACTCTGCTACATAGAATTCCTTTCCCAAAGCTTTATCTGTGTGAAAATTAAGTAGCTGTTTTCAGTGTACCATTTTACCACAGGATGGTTTCAGCAGCAAAGCCAGAATTTTGTTGCCCCCACCCCTAGCACTTATCTCCACTCAAAATTTGTACATTCTTAGTACTATTAGTACTACCAATTCATGGTTGAGGTTCCACACCATAACACGGCCAGCCACGTTCCCTTTGTTAAAGGAAATTCTGTAAAAAAGAAACAACAGAAGAGATCATGAGCTGTGGTACATGGAAAGCTGCCAGGACAGTTGAAAGAAGGATGAGAGACGCTGTCTTCTGTCAGAAGAACCACCACCTCCAAAAATGTACCCTCAACTGCATAATCAGGCTCTCTACCAAAGTTGAGGGACGAGTTACTTCCCACCAATTATCACCACAACTACCTTTAGAGGTACCTACTAATCAACTCAAATAAAAATTATTTTTTCAAAGCTTTTATTCAAAGAATTTGGAACTCATTGTTCCCATTTCAATGCAAGAATGGAAAGCAAAAGAAACACTGGAATTTCATAGAAAGAGCACTTTGTTACGTCTCTTGAATTTATTTACTATAGGAAATCTAAAAAATTTATGAGATAAATAACAACTGTCTGTCAGTGTCATCAGTATCACTATGTCATCTCCCTCCTTCCCCACATCAAGGTTGGTCTGAATTAATGACTTTTATATAAATTATTTTTTATATAAAAAGTTATTAATTCTCTGTTTGCTTGCTTTTTGATTGATTTATGGGGTTTTGATCATTCCAATTTCACACTTTTTTCCCCCCACATTCATGAAGAGAGTAGAAAAATATTTCAAATATATTTTTTTTAAACAATTATTTGACAAAGTACTAAACAATCGTGATAAAGCACTGAACTGTTGGCCACAGTATGTTGTGCTGATTTAAAGGACATTCAAGCCATCTATCTGAGACAGAGTGGACTGGGAAATGCAAACAGGAAATGAAAATTTCCTTGTGAAAAATGTAACTTCCATCCAGTACAAAATGCTGGAATTCTGAAATACAGTCATAAGCCAAAAATGAGGACAAAACATTGAAATATCTTGGGAGACAGGGGGTCAAATCTATATATTTAAAAAAAAAATCAATCCTAGCAATATTTTTCTTTAGGTAAAGTGAAATATTGGCATTGTATAGAAATAAAAGTTGAGCTCATTCAGTGCCCAACATTTGACCCTCAAAGTAATTCCTTTTTCCCACCAGCTTTTGGGGAATTACTGACAGTATTGTACTGAGTTTTAGTATCAGCCCACAGCTGCTCACTTTTCCTGGTGCTGTTCTCAGTATTTCTGCTTCCAAAACTGCAGTTCCAAAACCACTCAATGGTACCAGAAAACAACACCAACACAGGAGCAGCGTTTATTTTTTTGTTCTTTTTTCCCAACCATCATCGGTTGGACTCGATGATCTTTGAGGTCTCTTCCGGCCGGATGATGATTCTGTGATTCTGTGATTCATAACGTGCTCAAGGTGGGACTTACTCTTAAATGACATAGCCAGAAAAAAAACTTAAATAAAAACGGAGTTGATTTTTTTAAAAAAAAATAATACTTTATCTATTGAAATACAATTCTAATTTAATTGAGCTGAAGGATTTTGGCATCATATAATTCTTTTCGAAATAAGAATGTGTTCCCTTGAAATGCTGGTTTTTTCAATCAAGAAACTCGAGAAATATAAAGTGAGTCCACAACTTGTGGGTTCAAGTATTCTTACTTGAACAGACAGCTGCAAGTAGTTACAGGTAATGAAAATTCAAACAATTTGTACTGGAGGGAACTGAAAAATTCAGAAGATTTCCTGATCTGAAAGGCTAATTACAAACACCAACATTTTGCCCAGGTAAAACAATGGAAGGAAAAATAATATATTTCTGTTCAAAACTTTGGTAGTGAGAGGAAATTGAACAATTGGTTCCTCTATTTCCCTGGGGTATCAGTGAAATTGTTCCTGAGTTTTGAAGACTGAATTAAAGAGGCCATAGAAGTCAAGAAAATCCCCTGTCAAAGGAGCCTGAACATGAAAAAAACGGTGATGTGTCAAGTTATAGCTCTCCAAGTTCTCCAGTTTCCATACTGTAGCACATGTCCCACAGTGACACTGCCCTGCAGCCAGAGACATCCTGAGGTCTCCAACAGCCCCAAACATAAAGCTTCCAATGAAAACATGACTAATTTGGTGGTGCAATTTTTTTATAAAAAAATAAAAGTTTTAGTGAACATTCCAGTTTTGATGGACTGCCCAGTTCTGATAAAAAATCCTCGTAAAGACTGCTGACTAGCTCACCAAACACTGCCAATTAACACCCAGAAGGTGAGAATCAGGCATCACAGCTGATGATAAAAAAGTTGATGGAAAAGCATCACAGCTGAAGGTTTTTGTCAGACCTAGTGTATGAGCCACAGATTAATAATTTAATTTCCTTCTGGCTCTCTGTCTCCAAGGAACTGATCAGCTTTTGACACTGTTCCTTTACCAGAATTCCAAAACTCCGGGCCCTAGGAGAAGCAGGAGCCAAGAGCTCTTTAAGTTCTAACTCACCTGAACATTTTTTTTTCCTGTAATGTATTTTTCAG
>NW_010404049.1:26279-36143 GCF_000710305.1 Buceros rhinoceros silvestris | reverse complement strand
AGCAGGAAGAGTTAAAGTTACTGTCTTCTAATGCTATTGAGTCATTTACATGATTAAAAAGTAATTCTGAACAGGTATTGTTGGCTATGATGAAAATGCCCTGTATCACTTGTCATGTGTAATATTCCATACCATTGATAGGTATGGAGTTTTGAAAGGTGAACTAAAAAAGCAGTCATTTATGTAATTAAATGTAGAAAGGACCACAAAACCAGTGTGACGGTGGCTATGGTTTGTGACAGACAATTTGTATGTCAGCAGACAGAAAAATTTCAAAAACTGGTAATTAAACATGATTTGAAGAGTCTCAATTGCTTTTCATAGAAATTATTATCATAGCATATCCTACTAAACAGTATTTATTAATGTAATTTTAAAAACATACTGTGTTAAATATAGTTCAAACATTCCTTGTAAAACTCATCTATTCGGTGACAACACACTTGGCTCTAGAAAAAAAAAAAACAAACTGTTTGTACATTAATTATGCTGTTTTAATTAAGAGTATTTAAAACTAGATGATTGTTACTCAACTTCTGCACAAAATCCTTTGCATTTTGAAAATCCTGTAATGACCAGACCCTTTGCCTGCTCTGAAAGGGCTGAAAAGCCAAGAACGACAGATCAAGCTGGGGCTCCCAGAGAGGACATTCAGGGCCGCTGACAAGGAGGAAAACACAAAGTGTGTGTAATCATGCTTCCAGCCAATACTTTAGGGGAGAACACCACAGACAGAGATCGAGAAAGCAAATTGAAAAATCACCTACTTGAGAGTGAAAGTAGATGTATCAAAAGCCCTACGCAAGGGAATTCTTTAAAAAGTCAAAATTCTGCCTTGGAGCTCATGATGTATGGCAATGTTGTTGTGGCTTGCAGAGCTCTCCAGCTTTGCATCAGGCAGCTCACACCAGGGAGGTTGCTAATTTGGGAAGCATGGCCTTTTGCAATTCTGGAATCTCAGTACGGCCTCCTGGATCGACCCAAGGACAGTTTTCTGGGGTCTGCCAAATTTGCAGCTAGGAAGTGGATGGATTGCAGGGGTCTGTCAAACAGCAAAATGGTTTCCTGATGTGATCTGCAGCATATTCTCACTCCCCAGTGTGGGCACCATTCTAGTATAATTCATTTTAAAATATGTGTCCCAGAGAAAATTCTGCAGGATACATAACTACAGCAATGACAGTGCTGTACCTGAAATAGGAAGTGCAATGAAGCAGATTGATGAGATGCATCACTTCCATTAGCTCCCATTTTTGCTGTCTCCTGCAGGTCTTAATGGTACCAGCCTCTCCTCTCTTGCCAGCCCAATCTAGCCAGGGAAGCCAACTGATAAAACTGGTTTCATCTGATACTCATTGTCTGCTGCACGAAGAGCCACAGGCTCTCCAGGCTCATACCAACTGCTAGCAAATGATCTGGTTTTAATACTCAAATTAAATAATGACTTATTCATTTATGTGAAATTTATTACATTATATTTGAGATATAAGCACTAAATTTACTTAAGTAATGTTTTATTAATTTTTAAAAATTACTTGAAAGAGTAACAAATTCCACTTGCTCTTTAAATAATTTAATTCCTTAACTGAGTAATTGTTTTACTTCACACTTCAAAAAGTGTAAGAAACTCGCTATTATGTCATGCTGGGAAACAGCTTTTACTTTTTTAAAAAAATACCTGTGGTTCAGAAATGTTTAACTGTTAAGTGTTAAAGTCACTCTGCTGTCGTGATAGTCTCAAAGCAAGGAACAATAACATAGATAAAATATATATTGTTCCATAAACCTCAAATTTTAACCATCATTCAAATATCAAATTTTATTTAATTTATATACTATACTAAAAATTAAGCTATAATTTATTTTATTAAAGATAGTGAAAACTATAACATAGAGAAGTCAAGTGACAGTCTTACCTTGGAAAAGCAGAGGGTGGAACTCTGTATTCAGCCCATAAATAAAGGTTGCCTAAAGGACAGTTTGATGCCTTGAATGTGGCTTGGAGAATCTCTGCCCCACTCACCACTCAGCCACCCTCTTCATGCGAACACCTGCACTCCCGTCTCAAAAGCAGGGTCCTGGAAAAAGTACAGAGAAAGGCAACAAAGATTATCAAAGTTATCTTTATGAAGAAGGGTTTCTTTAAAGATTGAATCATTCTTCTTGGGGCAAATTGAGTTAAATGGGTATTTTCAGTCTGGAACACAGGACTTGAGGGGGATATAAATGTTAATGGGGAATATGAAGTGGGGCAAGAGAGTGAAGGGTCCTCCCCCTGAGGAGAAAGGAGTGGCAGAGACAATGTGTAATGATCTGACCACAACCCCCATTCCCCTTTCCCTTGTGCTGCCAAGTGGAAGGAGGTAGAGAAATCAGGAGTAAAGTTGAGCACGGGAAGATCACAGAATCACAGAATCATCTGGTTGGAAGAAATCTTTAAGATCATTGAGTCCAACCATTCATCCTGTATTGCCAGGGTCCCTAAACTATGTCCCTCAACGCCACATCTACGTGTCTTTCAAACACTTCCAGGGATGGGGACTCCACCATCTCCTTGGGAAGACTGTTCCAATGCCAGACAACCCTCTCTGTATAGAAGTTTTTCCTGATATCTCCCCTGGCGCAACTTACAGCCATTTCCTCTTGTCCTGTCACTTCTTATATGGAAGAGGCCAACACCCACCTCACTACAACCTCCTTTCAGGCAGTTGTAGAGCAATAAGGTCTCCCCCAAGCCTCCTTTTCTCCAGGCTAAACAACGCCACTTCCATCAGCCGATCCTCATAGGACTTGTTCTCCAGACCCTTCACCAGTTTTCTTGCCCTTCTGTGAACATGCTCAAGCACGTCAATGTCCTTCTTGAAGTGAGGGGCCCAAAACTGAACACAGTACTCAAGGTGTGGCCTCACCAGTGCCAAGTACAGGGGGACAATCTCCTCCCTGCTCCTGATGAACACGCTATTTCTGATACAAGCCAAGATGTCATTGGCCTTCTTGGCCACTGGGGCACACTGCTGGCTCATATTCAATTGGCTGTCAATCAACATCCGCAGGTCCTTTTCCGCTGGGCAGCTTTCCAGCCACTCTTCTCCAAGCCTGTAACAGTGCAGGGGGTTGTTGCAGCCCAAATGCAGGATCCAGCACTTGGCCTTGTTGAATTTCATACAGTTGACCTCAGCCCATCGATCTAGCTTGTCCAGGGAGCTCTCTAGGGTCTCCTGACCTTCAAGCAGATTGACACACCCACCTAACTTAGTCTCATCTGCAAACTTACTGAGGGTGCACTCAATCCCCTCATCCAGATCATTGATAAAGATGTTAAAGAGGACAGGCCCCAACACTGAGTCCCTGGGGGAACACCACTGGTGACAGGACTCCAACTGGATTTGACTCCATTCACCATGTTTTTGATCCAGTGGAGACCACACTCATCCAAGCACTGAGCAGCCAGTTTCTCCAGGAGAATGCTATGGGAAACAGTGTCAAAGGCCTTACTAAAGTCCAAGTAGACAACATTTTCAGCTCTTCCTTCATCCACTAAGTAAGTCACCTTGTCATAGAAGAAGATCAAGTTGGTGAAACAGGGCCTGCCCTTCATAAACCCTTCGTAATCGGGCCTGATCACCTGGTTGTCTTGTACATTTTGATCACGAATGTTATGGATGAGGTGAGTCCTGCAGTGGGGGGCTGCAGAGGCAGCCTCTGTGAGGAGAAGTTGGGCTGCCCTGTGCAAGACACAGTTGGTTCCAGATGGCTCACAGACCCACTGCGGGGTACAGCTGTGCCCCTCAGCCAAGATGGCACCTCAGGGAAAATGTATTTAAGAAAGGGTGAAAAACACTGCACAGCAGCTGTGAGAAAACGTGAGAGAAGCAGCCCTGCAGAAACCAAGATCAATGAAGAAGGAGGGGGAAAAAGTATTCCAGGTATCGGAGTAGAGTTTCCTCTGCAGCCTCTGGAGAAGACCATGATGAGGCAGGTTGTCACCCTGCAGCCCATGGAGGACCACATCAAAGAAGATATCCCCACTGCAACCCACGGAGGACCCCACGCCAAAGCTACAAGTTTTTTCATCTTATTTTCTCCACTGTTCTGTTGAGCAGGGGAAGCAAGGAGAGCAGCTGTGTGGACATCTGGTTGTTGGCTGAGGTCAAGCCACCAAACTGACTCAGGAAGTCCCTGAATCACTGAACACTGCCATAGAAATATATATTTATTTTAGACGGCTGAAGGCATCTCTTGTGCCTTACTGTCAGATCATTGGTCTGATCCACACAGCCATCCCTCTGGAATATAAGAACAATTCCACATCCTTGTCAGTGGTGCTCTTAACGGTGATATGAGACATGCGTCTATTGTCAGTTGTTAGTAGGTGAAAGAAAAGGCGGCCAGATTTACCTCAGAAGAGGCACAGTGAGATTCCACAAGTGGTTTATCTTTACAATGCTTTGCATTAGCACATACACAAAGTCAGTTTTTTAGAGGTAAGTTTTATAAAGTAGTACATAAAAAACACAAACTGGACTTAGAACAGTTTTATTTGTTAAAAAAAAATCTTTATTTCTCCCCTTGTACATAGTAAAAAACCTATTTTTGAGTTTAACAATCCTTTCAGCCCAAGCCAGTAACTATGGTGGGAGATACAAACAAGAGCCTACATGCCACTGTTACTCAGAAGGGTAACCTTAATATCTGAAGTGAGATTATAGACTCAATTACTCAAGCCCCACTATTTTACCAATACCTTCCAGCAATTCCTCCGGTGTTTTCAGAAGGCCCACATACCTTCTCATTATACAGTGCAAAGAAATCAACAAGAAAAAGACTCGCAGGGTACACCACTGAAAAGCATACTGATACAGAGAGGAAGAGCAAATTATAAGACAGGGATGCTGAAGTGGCTTGCACATCTTTGCTAGTCGGATTAGACTAATGTGGAAATTGTTACAGTGAAGTCAGACACTGGGACTCAGTATAATGTAAGAAATAAAGCTACATTAGTTTTCAAATAACACAGCAAAAGCTTTAGCCTATTGACTAGAAGTA
Organism: Buceros rhinoceros silvestris; assembly: GCF_000710305.1. Taxonomy (NCBI): domain Eukaryota; kingdom Metazoa; phylum Chordata; class Aves; order Bucerotiformes; family Bucerotidae; genus Buceros; species Buceros rhinoceros. The sequence goes on along the minus strand of NW_010404049.1, from coordinate 31,097 downwards.
ATTTTCTGCCAAATCCAGAAAGCCAAAAGCTAAAGGCCATCAGGTCTGATCCTGAAGTTTTCAACAATTTGAAACAGAAAGAGCTCATTTGTTTAAGAACCAGAGTGTTCACTGGCATAAAAAAGTATGACTCTGAAGAGTGGATGAAATCTACTTGGATTGATGGAATGGAATCCTATCTTCCACATTTTATGGCACTGGGGGAAAAGAAAACCTGTCAATTCGGCAATGTGATAGGAAGTCAAAGGACTAAAGCTAATACCATAAAAATGGATACTCATGAAAAATGTGTGCATTACGACTCTGCCCATTCCCCTCAATAAAACCCTAAAACAGCAGTCAGGAAAACACCAGCTTGCATAGAATGAATAGCATTTGTGCTGTGTTTCTGGCAGATAGCACAGTGTCCAGGTAGTGAGACAATGACAAACTCCATCACATGATGCTGAGAAAGAATCATACACGTTGAAGCCATTTAGGACTACAGTTCCAGCATTTTCAAGCAACCTGCAGACCTTGTATATATCAAGTTTAATTGTGGATGCCTTTTGCCAGGAGTCCAAGACCAAATGATATGAACAAATTTTGTGGTATCTTTTAACCCCATCCTGTCAGTAAGTATGGCTCGCCATGATTCCAAAAACAAAACAAACAATTAACGCATTGAATTTTAAGTCAATTATTTCCAGCTAATCTCCAATTACCTGACTATTTTTCTCTAGTTTAGTTTGGTGAAGTATATAATACTTAAAGAGCTCTAGAAAAGAAAAAAAATCAAGGAGCACTAAAGAGAAGTGTGCTTTTATGTTAAAGTCATTCCTGTGAACACCTGTAAACTGTTGAGTTTAATTGGGCTACATCTGCTCCTGATTTTGTGAGTTCTGACTGATTATCTGTCCTTATAGTGTGCTGAGTTGGTTCTTCCTTCTTCTTTTCCATATGTCCTTTTGGGGTACAGTTCACACAGAATGACACACCTGAGGAACGGGCAACCTAAAGCTCTGCAAGCTGTGTAAGAGGTGGTTGTTCTCAAAGGAAGATGTTCAAAGAGCAAACAAATTCACACTTAGTTGTTATGGTTTCAAAAAGAATCTGGCAGGGATATGACTTTACAGTGACCGCCTAGAGACCAATAGTCACGGAGACTCGACAATAGAAACATAAGGAGAAAGGACAGTAGCCAGGTGAAATATTTCTGCCCAGAGTATAAAAAAACCACTCTAGTTGCTTTCTTCAAGGCCATTCTGTGCACCATCAGAGGAGAGAGTACAAGGCCATACCACGTCCTGAAATGCACTTTGTCTGCTATTTTATGCAATGTGGGTTGAACTGATTCATTGTGGCAAAAAATCCTACTGACTTCCTGGATTAGACTCTTAGTGCATCTTTATGAGCCAGAGCAGCAGTAAATCACTATTATCTCAATAGATTTGGAAAGAGAGAAGAAGAGAAGAAAGAATATCACAAGGCTGAACATAAGCAAGACTATTATAAAAATAAAAATTTCAGTCCAAAACCCCCATTCTGCTACTGCCAGACCTATTAAATATTCTTCTGTTTGAACGAAAAAGTACCTGAGCTCACAGTTCTGCTTCCACTCATCTCATCTCGGAACTGTCCCTTTCCGGGATTTCTTGCCTCGGTCCCATCACAAATGCCTCATTTCTATTAGAGGCCCAACCCAATGACCCAATGTGTATTCCAAGAACACAGAAACATTTGGCAAAACAGCCTGGGGTCGGGGGGAAGGGGGAAAGAAACCTGCAATGCAACCAAGGAAGAAGTTTTCTTTCACTTCAGAATAACATTTAATTTCTAATTTTTTTTAATTAAAAATACTATTAAGAACATTCCACAGTTTGTTTCTTCTAAATTAATTAACAATATTCAAATCTGGGAAAAAAACCCTCATGTTATGGTTAAGAAGACTGTGGACTGAAATGATTTTAAAAAAGAATTTCAAGCATGTAAGTATATCCATATTCGGATCCATTACACCCTCTTAGATCTCTTTCTGTTTCTTTACCAAGCTGAGTCAAGGTTGGGTTTTTTTTACTCTTCTTCCACTTTTTTCTAATTGTCCCAAACCTCAAAGTTAGCTGGCCTTTGGGAATGCAGAAGGGAAAAACTGTGTTTTAAGTCACATGGACCCTGTAACAACTGGCTGTAGATAATGGAATATTTGCCTCTGTTTCTATATATAGACAATGGCATATACAATGACCATATCTTATCATTTCATTATAGTGTTCCTATCATTTGTCATAACAACAGATTTTCCCCCATACAGAGAAAAGATATCAGAAGTTCCAATAGCTGGAAATTTCTCAAATTAAACGCAATCTGTTCTGAAATTTTAAAACAAAATTTTAATTTTTTTCCTGAAAAATGTTAAGAGTTTTTATGTAATAAAATGTTCATCTTTTGGGAGGATAAATAAAAGAAAGTCAAGGAAATTACCTTTTACTTGACTTGTGTACTGGGGAGATGCTGAAAACACTAATTAGTCATTAATGCAGCTCAATTTGTAGTCTTAATGCCTCAGAGACAAAAGGCTGTTAACTGTTGTTATTATTTGTATAACAGTAGAGCTACAAGTCCCCATTTCAGGCTCCCCTTTTGCTAGGAATTGCAGAAATGCATAACTAAAAAATAAATTCCTACCACAAACAAACTTATAACATAAAATTAGACTGTAATAAATGACATCAGTAAAGCAAGAAAAGGGACAGTAGTCAGAGCAAAGCTGTGTTTTACAGTGTTTTTCCTGAAATCTGTTGCTCTCATAAACATTGAATCCACTAATATCTCCAGCCAGACCAGTAGGTTGGGTCAGTCAAAGGTCCTACGGCTTCCTTTCATTCAAACATTTTTTGTATTCCAGCAAGTAGAAGAAATTTAAGCAAATGTAAGCAGCGTGTTGACTAATTACAGCCCATCATAATAAATATCTGGATCCACTCAAATTCAACAACTCATGTAAAGGAAGAGCTCCCAACTGATCTGTGTACATGAAAGAAATTTTAGTTTTATTTATTTAGTTTTCCGTTATTCAGCTGTGTCCCTTTTTGCAGCCTAGGTTATCATCAAACAAGTCATATCTTCTGGGGATATATTTTTAGAACTGCTGGTAGAAAAATAACTGTTATGGCTGAGAAGTTTCAAACAGATAAGGAATCCTGACAAATTTGACAATCTGCATGAGACAAAGCTGTGTGGTGGAAAACAATATCAAACTGAAAAGAAAATAAAAATAGAATAGCTAACGTGAGGAAAGACATTGTACAAACTTCCTACAGCCCTATACAGTAAATCTTTTGATGAAATGAGAACTTTACAACAAAAATGTCAATTCTGTGGTATTATGGCTTTTAACCAGACAATAGATTGTTGAACAACAACAACAACAACAAAAAAAAGAAAATAAGTAGCTCTCAAGACTGGAATTTGCCTTTGTGTTTGACTGATTCAGTATTACATGTGGTATCTTCTAAAATTATTTTAATTTAGTTGAGAATATACAGTCTGCTAGAGCTGTTTGGGGATTTTCTGTCAAAGTACAATAATATCACCCCTAAGGTTCAAAAAAGTGGAGTGAAATCTGCTGCCTCCTCCCAAGTGGATAGATTCTTCTTCCTGCACATTTTTCCCTAACTAGTTTTTTCAAAATAACCTAGGGCCACCTTCAAACCATGTGGAAGCCACAGTGCTGCTCATTGTCCCAAATTTATTTGATAAGGAGAGTTAAACATTCACCGAACAAGCTGATTCATTGCATCATATTGCAAAGCATCATCCAAGCCATCAAGTGAGAGGAACCACGAGACTAGATCTTCCTCAGTTTCCCCATACTGATTGTGCTCCTGGAATATCCATTCAAATCACCACCTCTTTGCCACCTGAGCAGCAAAGTATGTACCTCAGTTTAATTCTTTTTTTTTTCTCTTTAAACTTTTCCTCTGGAAGTTATTCAACCATCTCTTCCAAATCAGTATTTCAGAGAAAGAGAAGAGAGAGAACAGGTTATCTCCACCAGATTCTCTCTGTTCCCCTCCCCTCCTGCCTTTTTTTTTTTTTTCTGAGAATAACAGTAGACAATATCTCTCTCCTGTTTTCCAAAGTTAACTCTCAAAAGCTGAAGGAGAAAGGAAAACCTTGACTGCTCTTCCAGCAAGATGTGGAAGCAACCAAGAAGTACTGTACCTGCCTTAAAATAATGAGTCCTGGCAACAAACAAATGAGTGATTTTCATGTGTTCTGGATGTGCAGGTACTGTTCTCAGCCCGACACTTCTCCTCATGCATTCTTTTCGTTTATCGTCCTCTTTGTCAAGAGTACTTCCAGGACAGCCCTAGAGCTCTTTGCAACATTAGAGCCATTTCTGTGTCGAGCATTTCCTCTAGCAGTACAAAAGAATATCCTTCACAGTATCACCCTAAAATCTGCTTATCCTGTGAGGCATCTGTTTTAAGAAGCCCCAGGTATGACATCACACAGGCGAAATAGTTACATTTTGATTAACTCTACTTACCTTTGATTAAACTTACCTCTTATGTCTTTCTCTGGAGGCCTTTGAGCAGGTCTTCCTCAGATGCTTTCAGTGATGATCATCTCCTCCCCACACCAGGCTTGCCAGTTGCGAGTACCCTCTCAGTTTCTTGTCACCTGAACAACTTTCTCACACCCTTTTGTCTCTTCCATCCCTTGATTTTCATCACTGACTAATAAGCATATAAAGACTGTTGTCTTAGCTTTCACCTTTTCTTTTATTCTGAATTCATCCTTGAAAAAAGTTTTTGCTGCTCTCCTAACCCTCTT
>NW_010404049.1:22952-26190 GCF_000710305.1 Buceros rhinoceros silvestris | reverse complement strand
TTTCCCTATTCCTAAACTCTTTCCACACATCTTCATCTTCATCTCTGAATTGTCTGAGGGCAAACATCTCTACTCCTTTTTTCATTTCTGCCCAGAAATCTTGCTGTATCCTGTGTTTTACCAGGGATTTCTCACCAGGCCTCATTGGGCTTCTTGGGTAAACAGTTTATTCAGTGTAGTGAAGGTTTTTCACTGTAGAAAGGGCAAACTGACAGACCTGATGGTGAAAAAATAAATTACAACCTCAGTAAAATGGACTAGGTTTCAGGGTGGACCCGTGATTGGGCTTTGGAAAAGAAAGGAATTTGATCATCTTATCTTAATAAAAAAGCTAAGTAGTCTAACAACGGATAAAAGTGATGGCAATGTATTCTGGTAAAAAGAATAAAGTAAAGCAGAAGATAATGGTCACCATAAAAGGAAACAGTTGAAGAGCAATTTTATTGTTAAGATCTAAAAAATGATCACGTAAACCACACATTTTGCATTAATTTAATTCTGTTTGCTAACATTTTCCACTGATTAATGAATGATCAGTATATTCATGAAAAACTCTGTTTGACACAAAACATTAAAACGTTGCTGTATGTTATCATTAAGCTCATCTTTACCTCACTTCATGTATATAGTCTATGCCATCGTAATATTTTAGCACATCACAATTGTTGGTACATCCATCCTTAGAAATTATTCTATGAATACAGAACATAGTCCAAATAAGAGCATACATTGGCAGATCTTGGGTGAGCCCATCAACTGTGGAACTTAAGGCAGCCAAAATTTTTTGCAGTTATCCTCAAACTTTTCCAATAATTTACACAAAACTGAAGTGCCTTAAAGATTTGTCATTCTACTGTTGGAGGATTGTGCTGAATCACTTTGGAACAGAATGGTTTTGAACCTGACAGTTCCCTTATGTTGGCTAAGTCCACTCTGCTGTGCCACCGCATATAAAGTGCACCAGGTAGGGAGAAGACCAGAAACTCAGACTGTTGCTTCTATTTTCTGAATCCAGACCCTTTCTGTCTTAGCTTTTACAAAAAGTGCCCAGAATAAATCTATCAGTTCAGAAGAGACATTTTGCACAGTCCTAAATAATTTGTTGGAGATAAGCCCTGATGTTCCTCTTACTATGATACTTGAATGACAAGAAAATCCTTCTTCCCTAATTCTGCTGAAAAATTTTATCCTTCTTTTTGGTCCCTAATGCAATAAAGCTTGCTTGATAGTTTTCATTTTAAACTCCTCAGTATGGGAATTATATCTTCTTGTACACTAGTAAATCCATTGCACAATGGAGTTGCAGTCTTCATGGGGTTCCTGGGGAACTATTATCCTAAAAAAACAATATTAGGGAAATTTCACAGGCTTTTCAAGGCAGGAAAACCTACCATCTTGTGTTTGCTTCCTGGATCCCCGTTTTGGATTGTGGCTAGGATTGCTATTTTAAACTTCAACAGTGGCAGTAGTAATAATGACAGAATTTCAAACTCTTGTTTATCTACAAAAATATCATAAACACAAAAGAAATATTTGTGTACCAAATATGCATATGGAATACAGAAGACATTTAAGGACAGAGAAATAGATGGATGTCAGTTGTGACAGTGCTTTTACTGCTCATGAGAAGATGATTATAAATGGGGCTGGTTTAATGGGCAACTTAAATACAATTAAAGAAAAATACTGATTGAGAACAATATCTTCACAACAGATTAATATTATTATTAGAGGCAAATATTATATCATCATCATGGCTTGGCTTCGCGAATGAAGATCTGGGAAGGGCTTTTCCCACACTCACTGCAAACCATGAGTGCACCCTTTGGGCCTGCGTGGTGGATTTTTTAGGTGAGGCGCAGCGTGCGCGGAACTGGCTCCACCCTTGACACCTGAGGTTCATCTGCCGGGGCCTAGCGAGCTTGGACGGTGACAGTGAAGTCCTCAGGTTGTAGGTTTAGTTAGAGTGTCCTTCTCTTAGATGATGGATGCCTTACAAAGCTAAACGAGCTCCATCTGCCTGGGTTTGGAGTCAGAGTTGTCCTTCTCCTAGGATGGCTGCCCGAAGGCTAGTGAGCCCATCCTGCCCGTGGACACACTTTGTCTGACCCTTCAGTTGAGACCTGTCTGGCCTGGGAGACCCTACTGAAGGCACATGCCACCACCAGCACAGCTCTCAACCTCACAAGGGCAGGCAAGCTCCTTCCCCACAACAAGGGGGTGTCCGTGAAAGAGAAAGGCAAATATTATATATAAACATATTATTTCCATCTGATCTGGCATGCTAGCTAATAGCAACTAGAAATAATTATAGGCTGAGATGCTTGAGGATAGACGGTGACCTCATTAATCACTGTGATGGAGATACTGGTAGCTCCCTGCAGTGAGTCATTATAGAAGTGCATCAAATAACAAACAATGACAGCTAGCTGGTAGTGAATGAAGTCTGACAGATGGTCAATATATTCAGAACTGACACATTTTTGTAACTAAAAGGTATGATTGAAGTCTTTTGGGCTTCTAACAGTGCTTCTCTGGAGCACAAAATCTGGGTCATAAAAGTTAACATCCGGTTCAAGGCCTTTAGAAGTAAAGGAAAGGATAAAAACCCAATCCTCTAGAAAGTAATCAAACTGCAGTGTACACAAGTTTCTCAATACCAGTGGCACTTCCTAGTTCACTACCGTTAGGAATGCTGCATCATTTTGAGTCCGCCACCACACCATGCTGTGTACCACCACAATGCATTTTATGGTAATGTGATGAGACATCACACAGTTTGATATGATGTGGAAAAACACAGTGGTGAAAACTTATGGACCAACGTAATTACTTTCAGATAAGAATTATTAACTCAGCTGGCAGAGCTCCGATTTAAATGTGCATGATCTGAGGATAAATAAATAGATTAGATAGATTTACTGAGAACAATTTGCAAGAATGGATATTCCATTGTGTCTGACTTTGCACACAGCTCTATTTAAAGTGCTTTTCCCTATACAATTGTACCTACATGTATTAATCTCCCTCTTGCCCTTTTCAAGACTGATGTCTTTTATTAATATTTGCTTCTTTTCCTATTTTTGCCCTTTACAACTAATTAAAACAAACATTTTTGGGTGTGTTTGGTTTTTTAAATAGCTGAATTAGCTAACATTGTGTTAATGAAATAACTTACTTTGGAAGGAGCATTACTGAAGGAGTAATCACAAAACTGGTAATTAAAAATAGATGTTCA
>NW_010404049.1:7847-22868 GCF_000710305.1 Buceros rhinoceros silvestris | reverse complement strand
CAGCAGGAGTAAAGCACTTTTAAACTCTGGAACAGAGCTGGTTTCTTTTTCTGCAGGATAGTCCCTCGAGTCCTCATGACCTGTTTATTGAGGGAGTTGTGCTGGACCAGGGAAATAAAGCAAAAGAAAAATTGCAAAACACACTTGCAAATAACAGTACTTGCCAGTTAATTTGGCTTATAGTTGCTGGGCAAACATTGAAGAGAATGAGATTTTATTCAAAATTTAAAACCCAACAATGTAAAGAAGATTCATGCAGGCACAGGCATGCAAGAAAACATGATTATATGTACTGAGCTTTCAAAAACAGAGTGAAGGAAACGGAAGGAGGAAGGCTCCTATCTGAGCAAAGGAGGCCAAAATAAACAATGTGCAGCAGCAGCAGAAGATACAAGTCAGGGAGTGAAGTGATAGCCTCACTAGAATTCAAGAGGGCCTCATATCCTGGAAGACATTGAGGACCAAGGACACATCTGGTAATTCTACTGATTGTCTGAACACAAGTGAGCACTGACAGAATAAATGACCTTTCGGTTTTATTTAGTTTGGAATATTTAACAGGGCAGTTAGATGTTGTTCTCTAAAAGCCTAAAGAAGACACCTGGCACTAACACATTCAATACAAGACAAAGACCACTGTGCACATTTATGCTGCTAAAAATAGAGAATAGTTGGTGACAGAATGACACTAACTAAGGAGCAAAGTATTCAATCCATGCCCTTCTTTGGCAGATATATAAAAGTGATCTACTGTTTGTAAGAGGGAGACATGACACAGCAGCTTCCTAAACACTCTGGTGTTTCCTTCTAGCTACGGAACAAAGCAGGTGAAGAAAACACGCATCTAGCTTAAGCTTTTGTATCAGAAATTTGCTTGCTGTGAATTGCTGAGTTTGAATATGACAAAAGAATATTGAGTTAATTATTATAAAGCAGCTGATAAATCTGCTTATTAGTCTCATCAGACATTTTCTAAATCTGAGGTCCATAGAAGAAGATGTCCTGTGCTGGGCTAAGAGAATTCAGCAAAATATTTCAAATATTCTAAGTTATCTTCTGCTTGTATATTACCTCTACCTGTCATTCCCTATACTTAAAGAACAATCTGCCCTCACCACTCTTAATAAAAAGAATCAAAAATGCAGGATTTTTTCTTCATGCACAGTAGTTCAGGATGCTTGTTTCATCCCACCAAGGACCAAAAACATTGCTATGTGACATAGGTAACCATTCATGCAACTCAGAGAGAAAATTACAAATAACTTGTAGCGATCTGTTTAGGAACAATTGATAAGCAGCAATTTGTCTCAGCAAATTATTCATTCGCCAATTATGAATGATAACTAATCAGTGAAAATTATGACTTGAAATAGGATAATCTAAAATCAGACAAAAGAATAAATTCGCTGAAACCGTAATTGTAAGTAGTGAACCAAAAACAGAACGAGGTCTCCTGACAGCCACTTATCACCCATTGTCGGTAGCCCTTTCTGACTTCTGCAAAAAAAGAGAGCCTTTCAAATGTGCCTGCTTTTGAAAACCACTTCCTTGCTTTGCATCGTATCTTTTTATTTTCTTTTTCCATTTGTTTCATTTGTGAAAAATTTCAGTAAGAACTATTTGCTTTTAAAGGAAGCATTCTTTCAATGCTAGAATAGATTAATGGACAGAGAAAACAATAACTTGCTTATCTTTTTTTTCTCATTAACAGTAGACTTTTCTTTGTAAAACAGCTATTAAAACAAGGAAAAAACTGTCATTTCCCCCTTTCTTATTGCCTGCCCTAAGCCCAGTAATTTTTTCATAGGCTGTATTGCAAAAAAGCTATAAATGATGGAGTGGTTAAGGAATTCTTCAAGCAGTTGACCCCATCACCTTTTGTCAATAAAATAGAATATTGCCTAAAGGCAGCTTTTTGCAATCACATCTGAATTGGTTTTCAGGCTTCACAGAAAGGTCGATTCAAACAGTGACAAACATCACCTTGGTAGGCACCACTGCCTACCTCCAATTTGGGAAAGCTTTTATTATCTCACATTCACACTGAGGGTCAGCTTTTCAGCGTTCTTTTCTGAGAGACAGGCATGAAAGCTCTTGAAATCTCCATTTACTTAATGAAAATAATATTACTGAATAAATGATAATCAAGTGATGTTTCCATTATGGCAAGTAATTTTGCACCCGTATTTTGGGTTCTGCTTAGCAACATGCATCTGTGAGGGTTGCAACCTATAGGCCCTTTACGGTAACTGTCTCTTACTCTTTCTTGCAAAGGATATCTTAATCAGTATGGGAGAGTTAGCCATTTGAATGTACCGAAGTAGCTTTCTAGAGGTCTCTTTGCTGCTCTGCTCCTAAACAAATTTATTTGTAATTTTTTTTGTTGTTGATGTTACTAGTTTTATTTCTGGAAAGTACTATGTGTTTTGATACATCCACATTAATGGAGTAGCAATACAGAAGAAAGGTCTCTTTTAGTGAGCCCCACTGTCAGGGATAGACAGGAATGGGCTATTCTGCCAGGGAAGGGGGCCTGGGAGCCACAGGCAGCAGCAAGGCAGACAGGATGGTGACCTCACTGAGAAGGGACACAGACCCTGAGCGACGTGAGCAATGCGAGTCCAACGACAGCAACCCACTTCAGCCAGCAGTCTAGCAGCCAGTCAAGCCCACGAGACAAATCCAAGGCCAGCAAGTCAGGACCAGGATCGGTGAGGTGCATGGCTAGGCACAACAGCTCAGGCAAGACCCACAGCTGAGTGCCTCAGTTTAAATGCTGCTCCTGAATGAGCAGAGGCCAGGACACAGCTCTTTTCCCAGCAGTCTGACTCAAGGCCACAGCTGCACCATATCAGAGCGGGCTGGGAGCCTTCCTTTTAGATATCTTTTTTAGAGAGATAACCTTTATCTCTAACACTCACGTGTAATGCATTAGGACCAAAGGAAGGTTATATAGGATCCTAGGGATGGAGACAGGTACTTCTACCAAAGAGACAGTCGAGAGGATACATAGAACTAGAGGATACACAAACAAAGCAGAGGATTTAGAGAGCAATGTTCATGACAGAATATTGTTGAAAAAAGCTGAAATCAAAACAGGACTTCTCATGGCTTTTCATTGATTAGACTGAAAAGAAGTTTTTCATTTCATCTAATGAAAACCTTTCTGAAGCCAAGTATTTCATTTCATGCATAGGACTTAATAAATGAGAAAATTTTGTCAGAATCATATGTATTTTATAACTGCACATATTTTTAGGAAGTAATTTGTGTGAAAAAGGTCAAGGAAGAACTTAGAATCTTTTACAAATTTAAATAGGGTTTGGCTAATAGTTTTACCCTTGAAAAGCGTTTTTACAAAGAAGAATATTTAATTTCATCACAATTGTTTCTATTTGTTGTTTTTAATTATTCATCTAGATATGTTGCTAAATATAATTTTAAAAGAAATAGACAATGATAAGAAAAATTAAAATTAAATGAAGCCTACAGAAATCTTTTGTTCAGAGTGACACACTTTTTTCAGATTTTTAACAGTACAAGGAGCAGAGAAGATTGTTCCATGCTTTTCCATGGAATTTTAGGTTCAGCTAAAAAATTGTTTATTCACACGGCTCTAGTTAAGACATAAAAAACTTCATGAACACTATTAAACAGGTTTCAACATTTATAAAATCTTAACATCCTCCTGTTTCACAGAATGCTTTGCAGTTTTAGTCTTAAGAAACAAAAGTTCATGAACTGCTGGGTATAATAGTGAAGTAAGATTCCCTCATGAATTCAAGAACTAGCATAAGCCTTCTGACTTTGCCGGTGTATTTCGGTTCTGGATGTACTTTGTGAATTATATTAGTGCTAATCCACAGTGGGATAACAGGATATAATAGACTATGAAGAGATGCAATTATAGTTTTCTGTGTACAGTTCAGTAATTCCAAAATGCAACTGCTTCTTTTTACAGACATAGATACACCTTACTCTCACAGCTTTATATTTTATTATGAGCACAGAGATGTACCGTAACGTAAGGTATGCCAACATCACTGGTAGCACTGTACTATAACTGTCTACATATCAAAGAATTAATGTAAACTCATCCATTTTTCCAAGAAGCCACGTTAGCCTATGATGCAACCTTCAGCTCCACGAGAAAATTAGTATACAAGATAATTTATTTAGAGCTTGCTTAGATGACTTCACATTACACTAAAACCTGCAGTGTGAACACACCAACATACTAAGACTGTTTGGCTGGGCTGAGAAAAATTATTAGATCAGGTTAGGATTGATTAGGTTTATTTAGATAAAGATACAGCAATTTAGTAGCACGCATGTCACAAAAGATTCAGTAAAGAAATAGTCAGAAAAACAGCAGTGAGACACGTTGTTTATTTTAGGTCAGGATGTAAAGAAACACTGTAAACACATACAGTGTCTGGAGTGCTGGTCCAAGTCTAGCAGGTTTTTCTGGTTCACCCCACACAATCCTGTGAGGCTCGTGTTCAAAAAATCATATATGCTACTTCTTCCAGAAATTCTAGCAGCAAATCTGGAAGTCAAAGAGTTAGAGTAACTAATATGACTGACACTCTTAATAGGACACCTCAAATGAACTTTGTCAAGGATTTGGATTAATTCATTAATTGATTAATTAGTTAATATTATGCCCCAGGTAAGGCATTATTAGCAGAAGTGTGGATGACGTGTCTTAGGGATATGTAATAATTAATAATAAAGGTAAACAAGAAATTTTCATTTGTAACTGTAGAAAATAATAGCTGGCAGTAAAGGTACCTCAGTGAAAATGCTGTATTACCAGCTGTATTGCCACCATTAGTGAGCACCAGCCCTATCAGCAATTGCTCGATGCTGGGAGCCAGCCAGACCGTTTTGGCCAATCTCTGATCATCAGAGTGCAATGTAATTTGGGAACTACCATATGGCAATAAACATGGCTACACAGATATAGCACAGCCCTTTTATCACAATGTTATTAGGCGCTGAGAACATTATGTGACGAAAAGAGAGCAGACTGCCTAGGGTTGCCTTGCTGCTGCCCACATATATGAAATATGTTAGCATAATGTTTTGCTTTGCAACCTTGGAGAGATAAGTATCCTTTCTGAAATTGAATAAACAAATATTTCATTACTGTAGTCAGTTTTAATACACAAATCCTTCCACGTGTGTGGTTAAAGAACTGATATGAGTCTCGGGGATAAAGCCGAAGTGCTTACAGCCTACACAAAAGCTCACAGACATTTTCTTACATGGTTAGATTGGTCACATTTCCTTCCACCCAAGAGACTGCTTACACCATTCTGATGTATTAGGGCACACTGAAGAACTTAGGTTGACAGAATATGGCAGAAATATTTAAAGTTTGATGGAATCTGATGTGTGTGCTACTTCTTCCCTCCCCCCCTTTTTTTTAATTTTTTTTCCCTTTTCTGTCATGCACATCTTTCAGTAAGCTAGAATGTGACTCTAATATTGGTCTCTGTTTTGCCTTGTGTTTCAGTATTACGCTCAGAGTACAGCTACCTGCTGAGACAATAAACATGACTTCCCATGACTTTTCAGTAACTGAAGCTCACTTCTGAGGCCCCAGGGTATAGTCAATCTAAAATATAGATATGGGGGCTGGAATTAGAAATTTCATGATCAGCCAAGTGTACTTATAGCAGCTACATCTTGAAGGGGCATTCTTTCATCTATTAATTATATTCCACTTCCCCCTCTCACCAATACCAGCGACTCATCATTTTACATATTTAATGGAACATGACTAAAAATACATCAGAAAATTAATCGGTATTCATGCTGTAACAAAGAATTTTCAGAATTACCGTTTATTTCTTTCAGACAGCCTGCTAAGTCTTGGAAAATCTAGAAACAAAAGGAAAGGACTTACAAAAAAAAATTATTATGACAAGATAGCTGTAGGATATAACAGAAAATCAGTGTTCACTGCATAGTGCACTTCAATATAGAAAGTAATTTCCCAGTCTTTTTCTGTATCTTTGGCTGTCTACTTCCTTGCGTGTCATATATCACAATACGGATTTTGCAAAGTAGACTGCACAGTGGCACTGCCAACCTCCCTAGGCCTCATCTTTAAAGTTAAAAAGATACAGAACTGGAGAGGGAGAATTATCCCAATTTGTTTTAGTGATACTTTAATTTTGTCGATCTCTCAAAGAATAAAAAAAAAAAAAAGTAGACTCAGGGAGTATACTGCAAGGAAAACTTATTCTACTGCAAATTCCATGCTGGGTATATCAGAATTTAAGCATTTATTTTAAAAGGTATGTCATTCCCCTGTATCTGTATTCTTCTAAAGTATTAAATTTTAAAATGTAATTGCTAATTAGGATTACAAAACAGAGGTTTTTTTTTTTTAAATAGTAGTTGCTTATTTACTCATGCAGGGGTTTTGATACTAAAAGCCTCAGTCATCTGCACTAGGGAAAGTAGGATTTACACCTAACTGTCTGTACTGGAATTAAGACTGAGGGAACATGAAAATCTTTGGGAATTTGCCCATAGTGGATTATTTTGTTTAGACTGTCATGAAATGCCTGGGAATATTCACCTTTGCTGTAAAGGTTACTAGCATGCATATATCCAAATCAGAGACAGCAGAAAATATTAATTAGTGCACACGGAATATGTTTTGAAAATTGTCTAGAAATGAGAAAAGATTTTGCTCTCCTCTGAAAAGAAATTTATGGGGCAGAACAGAATGGGATAGAATGGGATGAGATAGAGTAAGAATGAAAAGAATCTGCTTGAAAAGAGTACGAAAGTTGCATATTCTGCCTGGTAGATAGAGGGAAATAGACCATAAGGATTTGGTTGCCCAGATGTGAGGGAAGGGAGGACACCTAGTTTAGTTTTAAAACCAATGAAAATCAGAGAAATTGTGCAGAGAATGAAGAATTCTCTGGTTTACTAAAAGTGCATGGTCTCAAGATCTTCAGTTATCCTGGGAAGTGTGACTCCAGTTCAGTGAGCGCTGATGACTGAAACGTTATGCACTGAAATGCAGGCAAGGCAATATTTTTGATGAATTTGTGCGTTTTATGTGATAAAAATAAAAGCACCCTTTAGAAACTCTGTCAGTCTGCATCTTTAATTTACCTACCATGTAATGTTGAAGAGATAAATCATGCCCTAAGTGAACCTATTATTGTTAATAATTAATTAATTATTCTAGATCAACAGATATGACACAAATTCTAAGGCTTACAGAACAGTGTAACGTATTAGGGAACCTAAAGATCAGAATCTCCATAAAAACTAACCATTTAATTAACTATTATTTAGAGAAGAATGAGGAGCTTCACCTTTCTAAGCATCCTAGTCCTACCACGTAGCACCACATAGTTGCTCGTTCTTGCTTGCTCCAGCCCTATGAATCCTTAATTACTCTATGCAAGGTGGAACTTCAAAAGCAGAGCATCAGAAGAACCTTGTCCCCAAACCCACATGAGCTTGGTGATAAGACATATGCAAAAGAGAGATGTTCATATTCTCAGAATCTCCTAGTGAGGGTAGGGCCAGAGCTTGAGTCAGCTGCTTTTAAGTGAGTATCTTGGATACCTGCAGGCCTGTTAGATAAAACAGAAGTGATCACTCTTTCTATAGCACTATTTTGGGAGAAAGTGCAGACACATACTTCCAGAACAAAGCCACTTCAGGTCAAAGTAAAAAGTTATGTCCATGAGACAGTAATAATTTTAGAGGTAGCTTTTTGTAATAAATAAATTTAGGAAGTCCTCAGGAATAATCTTAGATTTATGGGACTCATTTCCAAAAGCACTTAAGATTTTTCACAAATGATGCTGTTTCTAGGTCACATCCTGCAGTGTTTTACCTATAACAAAACATACACAGTCCCAAGCAAAGTGCTGGACTGAGATGGGAAAATGAAACAGTGCAGGTGATGAGTTGTTTAAAGCTTTTAAAGTGTTTTAAAAAGCCTGCTATGATCATGTTATATACAGAAGCCATACTGGTAAACATCAGATCAGATAGAAACCCAATAGGGTGTTTCAAAGAAGCATAGAAAAGGCGCGTAGAAAAATCTGCTTCTGTAAACTATCAGTGGCTTAACTCACAAAATGATAAAGATTTACCTTTGTATTATAGGAAAGTATTGAGTGGAAAACAGGATACAAATAACACATAAGGCTATGCTAATTCACACCCTTTTCAGGAATTAGCAAGTAAAATATTTGTTAAGATGATAATCATATAATTTATATTGCCATTATTATTATTACAGGCCCAAATGACGTAGGTTTTTAGTGTTTATGATGCAAATTGCCACACAAAAGAGGTTCTTCTTTGTGGGAAGACTAGTGCATTAATTCATTTATTGCTAAAATTTATTACAATAATATACCCCAAGCTTACATTTTAATAGGGCTAATTAAACAAAATGCCAATCTAGTTATCTATTCCTAAATTGTTTGGAGGATAATTGCTGGGAAAGCTACATGTCTAAAGTAGGTTGCACAGGATGATTTTACACAGGAAACAAAGCAATATATTATGGAACATGATTGTTCAGTTTGTCCACTTAAGCATGTATCACAAAACCCACACTATTATAACAGAACCGTGGAATGCATAAAAGCATTATTTCTGCCCTAGCAGGTAAGTGTCACAGTTCAATTTTCTAATTTTTTTTCCAGTCACATTTTAGTGCTCCCTTTCTTCCTTCTCTTTACCATTCAACAATGTTATGCCTTCTCCATTAGCCCTCATATCTCTACATGCACCTGAGAAGGCACTGCAAAGTTAACAAAACTCGAAAGCTGATGTAGTGTTTCCAGCCTGCTAAACACTTATATTTTCAATAATTTTGTATTTGTGCATGAGATTAATTCACTAGTAAATTTTATTAATTGGAAAGATAATAGATTTGTGAAAATCTCAAAGGTTTATATTCACTAATTTTTTTTAATGGTTTTTATTTTTGTATATAAAGTCTATGAGGATTTGTGTCCAGGTTTTTTTTAGATTATCCCAAACTATTAATGCAAATATCTGACAAAACTCCCAAACTTTAGGTGATATTCATCTGAATTTATTTCTGGCTTCTCCAAGTTGATAGATAGGGTATATGTTCCTGTTTTCAATTGTGATCATTATTATGTTTGTTGGAAAGTTTTCATGGGGCTTTATTTCAAATTCTGCTTAATTGACCTCTCTGTGTGTTAAGAGAAAGAGCAAATACATATTTGTTTGTCACTTCTGTATGCTTTACAAACTCTCTGTAATATAAAGTCCACATCACTTAAGTGGATGAGACAGAGGTTAAGACTGAGGTGTCTTAGTGAGTTATATGGGAAGTTTTCACAGTGCTAACACTTGGCACTAGCCGAGATTTAGCTGTGACCTACTTGTGTGAACGCTGACATTTACCAAATAGTTTTACATGAGCATATGTTAATGATAGGAACTGCCCATGTGAAAATATAAAAAAAAAGAAAAAGAAAAAAGAAAACCTACAGGGCAAAGACCAACAGGCCCTGACAGGAGCAAAAGAAGAAAATTTTAATTTTTTGAAATATGAAGATACAAACTGGCATTGTGCAAAAATGGAGAAGTGATAATCCAAGTTGGTCAAGGTCATCCAGCGTTTAAGAGGTCTGAGATCCAGCAGCTGTAAAAAAAAAAAAAAAAAAAAAAAAAATTACAGGATTTAGGCTTTAAGCAAGAGTCCAAATGAATGTAACATGAAGTGACTATTTCCAGGGGAAATTTGAACAATTGGAGATATAACTATGGATTATATAGATGAGATAAAAAATTAAATGATTTTTCCAACAAAGACAAGAAATATTGATGTTTGTATTGCAAGCTATGAAGTACAATGTTGGTATTTTAAGTAAACACAGTGAAAATTAGGTCTCGGAGATTAATACCCATTTCCATGGTGTTGTTTACTTGGCATTAAGGGTTTCTGCCTGGGGCTGGCATTTGAAATAATGTACTTGAAACACTGTCTTTGAAATACCAAACACCATGCCAGTAGCTGGCACACCTAAATGACCATTTAATTAATTATTTAATCAAAATCTAGCACCATTTGTGTAAATAAAAAAAAGAATAATATTACTTACCTTGTCTTTGACTAATATGCCCAAGATCCTCTACTATGACTCGTAGTCACAACCAGCACCATTAAACGGACACTTGTTACACACTTATGCATGTATGAATCAGAGTTGCTGTTCACTTCACATATTGCCATCCAAATGAGGTGTACTTCTACAGCAGGTTTCATTACTATAGCTTTATTATGGCTATTTCTTATAAAATTTCATTTTGCAAACTGCTTTTAAAACCGTTTAAATACCCATTAACTCTCAGTGCAGTACATAAATTAGAAAATTGCAAAAAACACTCAGTCCAATGAAGGGTTCTCTATGGTTTTGGAAAGTGTGTGTTTCTACTTAATCATCCAATGAAACTGCATCCTCTAATTTGTGTGGCAGGTGGACTATTAATAAAGAAAAGAAATGAAGTCATAAAGGGACCTCTGACACACCCATGTTAATTATTCTTCCATTAGAGTATTTATTTGCATAGATACTTTGAAATTTTTCATATGACTCACAAGTATTATGTTTCTATATTTGATCGTGTCTTTGAAGCTTTTCATTACAGATATTATCATTCCTAATCATTTTCCCAGTCTCAGAATAGAAATTCCTTGCAACTTGACCTTGCTTATACTGAAAAGAGATCTAAAAATGCACTTCTATGATTCTCTGTTGACAGAAGTAACAGTTTTTGCAAATAATCTTGCAGGAAAATTAGAATCAAATTGGCTTTAATTGTCAGGGATTGTTTGAGATAATTTCTTTGAAAACTAGTTGTATTCAAATAACTTGGAAAATGAGGGAGTTTTGCATGAGGAAATGAAAAAGCATACCAAATAGCAGATGCTGCCAGCGAAATGGCATAGATATTACAAACTAATATATATATACATATATATATGTTTCACAGACTGGAAAGCGGGTCACAATGCTCTCAGTTCCATCAGCAAAATGAACAGATACCCTAGATATTTTCTACCTCGTAATCTTCGATTTTAGAAGTCTCTTTGGGTTTTCAGGGTTTAAATCCTTTGGCAGCAAGATTGTAAATATACCTCAGCCACTAAAGAATAACATTCTTTAAGGAATATGTTCTTTGCTGTGCACAATGAGACCCATAGTAATTTTCCATTCAACCAACCGCCATGTAACGAAAGACCGCCACACGCACTGTTGTTATATACAGCTGCAGATACATAATCACACTTCTGGCTTCTGGTGCCAAGTTACTACACGCTGAGGGACACAGGAGGGTGAGAAAATGAACATGTACTTTAGTGATCAGAAACAAAAGATGTTTCCCTAGGAGTAGACAAAACGTGAGACCTTGCCTTCCTAAAGCCCTCACGTTTTTGTCAAGATTATAGCCAGAATTAGTGGATAAAAGAGAGCACACTAGATAATAAAAGACATCCTCCTTACCATTTTCTTTTGCCTGGAGGATGAATTGCTCCAGTGGATGGCCTCCCTGCCTTTCATGATGAGGTCAAGAAACTTGCTGTCACTACCACTGTTATGACTAATGATCCGACTGGTAGTGACAGTAATCAAACCATAGTCTCTGTAGAACAGCTTGACTGTGCTGTTCTCCCAGTAGCTTGAGTCACTGCACTGGCCGTGACTCAAGTCTGCTTCTGCTGCAGGCATCTTCTTGTATCCTTCTTGAAGCAACATTTCATGAATTAACAGGGGAAAACAGAATGAGTCATGACTATTAAGAAGAATAAAATTCAAATGTCAAAAACCTTTGTAACAATTGGAAAAATACTGCATAATGAATAATTAAATTGTTAATAATATAATCCTCTTAAAAGCATAGAACAACTAGTTGAGAAGATTAAGCGTATATCAGCTTTCAGTACAATGAAAATGCTATCATGGAAGAAGCTGTTTCCTTCTGCCTTTCTCCCTTTTTTGTAACAGATTTTCAGCACATTCAATTTAGTTATTCTTTAATAAATGTTCATTAGCTGAGCATACATAAATATCTGTATATACTAGGCAAAAGGTTAATATAAAACAAATCACATTGACTAAACAACGGCAAGGATTAAATGGTTAACTTTTGAAACGATGATGGCAAAGTCCGCTGAAAACCAGACGGTGAAGACAGAATGCAGAAAAGGAGATCTCAGTTGAAATGAAAGAGACTGATAAAAAGATTACACAAAAATAAAAATGGAAAAGTCTATTAAACCTGCTGTCTTCTCAGAAAAATAAAAAATTCAACTTCCATCTAGTTAAATTCTATCCAAATTAATTCTTTGAATGACACAGAAGATACAGTACTAGAAATAGAAAGTACTAAAAAATACTCTTGTATCTAGTTAACGATTCATCTCCTATTTTTTGTTTCTCAGTATTTGAAGCTGTCTCTCCAAGCCCACCTCATGGCAGGAGATTTAACACATCATGCTGCCATGAGGGAGGAAAAGCTGGAAGGAAACGATGAACATTGGCATTGGTAAGTCAAAGGGAGCACATGCAGAAAATTACACTGTATTTGTGCAAAGAGTAAGTGAAAGATCACTGGAGGCAGCCTAACGGACTGCAGGCTTCTCAGGCTGTCCAGAAATAACTTTCAGTTTTGTTCTACATGGCACAACATTGTACATGTATTCAACCACAGATGCAAGTTTTGGCAGATGAACTTCTCAGTGTATCAGGAGGGAGCCCAGCTGGTTTGTAGGGAGGAGTTGAGTGAGCTCTATTAGGCAGGACAGAGGGGTTTAATTGTAGGAAGACAACTATCTTTCTTTGTTCTAACACCCTGGGCTTTAGGACAGAGGCAGATATGCAGGTGTGGTCTCTCTACAAAAAATGCTCAGTGTGGAGAAGTTCATAAGCCAGAGAGGTGATTGCATCAATAGCCCAACTAAAGTGCATCTAGAGCAATGCATGTAGCATGAGCAACAAACAGGAGGGGCTGGAAGCCATTGAACAACAGAAAAACTGCGATGTAGTCTCCACCACAGAAACATGGTGGGATGATTCACACAACTGGAGCGCTGCAATGGATGGCTCTAAACTCTTAAAAAGGGATAGGCCAGGAAGAAGATGCGGGGCAGCGGCCCTGTATATTAGGGAGTGTTTTGATTGTCTTGAGCATAATGATGATTGATGAAAGGGTTGAGTGTTTACGGGTAAGAATCAGGGGGAAGCCAACAGGGCTGATATTATGGTGGGAGTCTTTTACAGACCACACAACCAAGATCAAGAGGCAGATGAAAGATTCTATAAGCATCTGAGAGAAGTCTCACAATTACTAACAGAAAAACTGCGATGTAGTCTCCACCACAGAAACATGGTGGGATGATTCACACAACTGGAGCGCTGCAATGGATGGCTCTAAACTCTTAAAAAGGGATAGGCCAGGAAGAAGATGCGGGGCAGCGGCCCTGTATATTAGGGAGTGTTTTGATTGTCTTGAGCATAATGATGATTGATGAAAGGGTTGAGTGTTTACGGGTAAGAATCAGGGGGAAGCCAACAGGGCTGATATTATGGTGGGAGTCTTTTACAGACCACACAACCAAGATCAAGAGGCAGATGAAAGATTCTATAAGCATCTGAGAGAAGTCTCACAATTACTAACCCTTTTTCTTGAGAGGGTCTTCAACTTACCAGATGTTTGCTGGAAATACAATACAGTGGGGAGGAAAGAGTCCAAGAAGTTCCTGGAGTGTGTAAAAGATAACTTCCTGACACAGCTGGTGAGTGAGAAAACTCTAGCAGGAAAGTTCCCTGCTAGACCTACTGTTTATGAACAGAGAAGGACTTGTGGGTGATGTGAAAGTTCAAGGCATAGTGGTCATGAGATTGTAGAGTTTTCAGTTCTGGAGGAAGTAAGGAGGGAGATCAGCAGAACCGCCACCTTGGACTTCTGGGGCAGACTTTGGCCTGTTTGGGTGACTGGTTGACAGAGTCCCATGGGAGGCAGCCCTGAAGTATAAAGGAGTCCAGAAAGCTGGACATTCTTTAAGAAGGAAATATTTAAGGTGCAGGAGCAGGCTGTCCCTGTGTCGTGTAAGATGAGCCATGGGGTAGAAGACCAGCCAGGCTAAACAGAGAACTTTGAGTGGAACTAAGGAAGAAAAGGAAAGTCTATGGCCTATGGAAGAAGGGGCAGGTCACTCAGAAAGAGACTACAAGGATTTTGCGAGGCTGTGCAGGGAGAAAATTAGAAAGGCCAAAGCCCAACTAGAACTTACTCTTGCCACTACCATAAAAAGCAATAAAAAATGTTTCTATAAATACATTAAGGGAAAAAGGACTGCTGAGGAGAATCTCCATCCTCTACTAGACATGGGGGGAAACATAGTGACGAAGGATGAAGAGAAGACTGAGGTACAGAATGCCTTCTTTGCCTCTTTCTTTAACAGTAAGACCAGTTGACCTCTGAATGCCCAGCCTCTTGAGCTAGAAGACAGGGACAGGGAGCGGAATGAAGCCCCCATAATCCAAGAGGAAATGGTCAATGACCTATTGTACCACTTAGATGCACACAAGCCTATGGAGCCACATGGAAACCACCCAAGGGTACTGAAGGAGCTGGCAGCCGTGCTCACCAAGCCAATTTCCATCATTTACCAGCAGTCCTGGCTAACTGGGGAGGTACCTGTTGACTGGAGGTTAGCAAATGAAACACCCATCTACCTGAAGGGCCAGAATTAGAATCCAGGGAACTACAGGCCTGACACTGATTCCCACAGCATTCTCCTGGAGAAATAGGCTGCTCGTGGCTTGGATGCGTGTGCTCTTCACTGGCTGGATGGCCAGGCCCAAAGAGTGGTGGTGAACGGAGTTAAAACAGATGGTGGCTGGTGACCAGTGGTGTTCCCCGGGCTCAGTGTTGGGGCCTGTTCTCTTTAATATCTTTATCAGTGATCTGGATGAGGGGAGT
>NW_010404049.1:0-7783 GCF_000710305.1 Buceros rhinoceros silvestris | reverse complement strand
AGACACATGCAACCCCCCCAAGGTTACTGAAGGAGCGGGCAGCAGTGTTCACCAAGCCACTTTCCATCATTTATCAGCAGCCCTGGCTAAGTGGGGAGGTCCTGATTGACTGGAGGTTAACAAATGTGACACCCATCTACAAGAAGGGCTGTGAGGACAATGCAGGAATACAGCTCTGTCAGTTTGACCTCGGTGCTGGGAAAGGTTGAGGAGCCACGTGAGTGCCATCAGGTGGCACGTACAGGAAAACCAGGTGATCAGGCCCAGTCAGCATCTGTCTATGAAAGGCAGGTGCTGCTTAACTAACCTGATCTCTTCCTGTGACAAGGAGACCCACTTAGTGGATGAGGCTTCCCTCATCCTGTGGATGTTGGGCTGTGAACATTGTCTACCTAGACTTCAGTAAAGCCTTTGACACTGTTTTCCACAGTACTCTTCTGAAGAAACTTGCTGCTCATGGCTTGGGTAAGTGTAGTCTTTGCTGGATAAAAAAAAAAATGTCAGGATGGCTGGGCCCAAAGAGTGGTGCTGCAAGGAGTTAAATCCTGTTGGCAGCCAGTCACAAGTGGTGTCCCCCAGAGCTCAGTATTGGGGCCTGTTCTCTTTAAAATCTCCAATAACCATCTGGATGAGGGGATTGAGTGCACCCTCAGTAAGTTTACAGATCACACCAGGTTAGGCAGGTGCGGTGATCTGCTTGAAAGTCAGGAGACTCTACAAAGGGATTTGGACAAGCTGGATCAACTGGCCAAGGCCAGTGGTATGAGGTTCAATAAGACTAAGTGCTGGGTCCTGCACAACAATCCCCTGCAATGCTACAGGCTTGAGGAGAGGCTGGAAAAATGCCCAGCAGAAAAGGAACCTGGGCGTGTTGGTTGACAGCCATCCGAATGTGAGCCAGCAGTGTGCCCAGGAGGCCAAGAAGGCCAACAGCATCCTGCCTTGTATCAGCACTAGTGTGACCAGCAGGAGTAAAGAAGTGATTGTCACCCTGTACTCAGTACTGGTGTAGCTGCACCTTGAATCCTGTGTTCAGTTTTGGGCCCCTCGCTCCAAGAAGGACATCAAGGTGCTGGAGTGTGTCCAGAGAAGAACAACAAAACTGGGGAAGGATCTAAAGATCAAATGTTATGAGGAGTGTCTGAAGGAACTGGAGTTGTTTAGCCTGGAGAAAAGGAGGCTGAGGGAAGACCGTATCACTCTCTACAACTACCTGAAAGGAGGTTGTATCAAGGTAGATGTCAGAGTGTTCTCCCGAGTAAGAAGTGACAGAATGAGAGGAAAAGGCCTTAAGTTGTCCCAGGAAAGGTTTAGGTTAGATATTATGAAAAATTTCTTCACTGAACAGGTTGTAACTAGGGCAGTCTGCTCCGGGAAGTGGGGGAGTCACCATTCCTGGAGGTATTTAAAAGGCTTTTAGAAGTGGTGCTGAGGGACATGGCTTAGAGGTGACCTGGCAGTGCTGTGTTAATAGTTAGATTTCACGATCTTAAAGGTCTTTTCCAACCAAAACTGTTCTGTGATTCTTTGATTCTATGTAACTCCTACTTCAGGGAACTGTGGCCCTGATTCCTTACCTTCACTGAACCAAGTAGCTGCCTTTTACTGTATTTAGTATGTTTTATTTATCAATTTATGATGAAAAATCAAATAATAATAATAATAAACAGTTCTTACCAGGGCTTGGGAAAAAGGGGACCAAAATCTCCAGCTGTAACATTGTCCTCCAAAGGCACTCAAGATCCAATAACCAGTCAAGGACAGAAAAAAAAAAAAAAAAAAAAAAAAAAAAAAAAAAAAAAAATCAACAAACAACAAAGACTTTGCTAGCTTTCACTACCATGAAGAAAAATGTCTGAGATAGATTTCACTCTAATTTTAAGCTGTTTTATTGCAGTTCAGAAAATGACTTTGTTCCCTCTCATGGTGTTTTACTTGAACAATCACCTACAAAACAGACATTGACTACCTTCTCATAGAAGAAAAAAATGTATGTTTCACTTTAAATTAATCTTATCAGTAAAACATTCATGGAAAAGTGCTGAACCACATTTATTTGCTGCTAAACACTAGCTCTGAGAGCTACATTTTAATCTCATTATAATATGACCTTCCAAAGTTTATTGCTCTGTTTTTTAGCCCTTTTTGGGATGGAGGAGAGAATGGTTACTTTGCTTTGTTCTTAACATTAACTGTATTTAAGGCATGCAGCAGAAGGTACGACAAGTATTTAGTTTGCCTAGATAAAATGGGGATGGGGATGGGGATGGGGGTTAGTGAAGGCAAGAGCAATAATAAGCTTTAATGTGGATATGAACGTAGCATTCATAAAACAAGAATAAACAACATTGTGGTCTAATTTATCCCCACATGAAATGCAAAATAGAACTCTGTGTGCAATAAAGCATTAGTATCTTTATTGCCAGCATAATCATAAGTAATCTTTTCTTACATTATTTCTATAGTTACAGTAATTAATCTGCATGAAATTTGACTGAATAAGGCTAGTGTTGTGATTTAAACCACACCAATTTTTTTCCTCCCTTCTATTCACAAAATCCTTCATTAGTATTTGCATATGTTCCTAAGTTAGTCCCAGGCAGGATCAGCCTCTTAGCCTCCTCAGAATGTCAGCAGCCCAAAACAGTTTTCTTCTGAACATCCCCTTCCTTTGTAATGCACAAATACAATCTTCTGGGGCTCCATAATTATCCAAAATGAGCTTTACTGTTGCAAATTACTTCAGCACCCCTATGATTTATCTGTCATAAACACACTTTATAATATTTATATTCCTATTAGAACCTCCACTAATAATGAACTGACAGTACATAAATATTTACATGGTAGTACATGGGAAAATGTATGATACTCTTCTATTAGTTACGTTTCTTGTTCTCCCTATCACATTTGGAAAAAAACTGAAACCTTGGCAATTTGCCGTGTTCGTAAAAATACCTTTGAAAATGCCTCAGAACATTAACAGAGCTTCACATTTGCCACACTTTTCTTTAAAAGAATAGCATTCCTTCATACTTATGCAGTCTGGGTTATTGCTTCTTCACATTATGCATCATTACTCTGAGTAGGTGTCTTATCAGCAGCTCCAGTTGTTGTGGAGACGATTGGAATTAAGCACTGGAAGCTTTTTATTTATCTTACATGCTTTATTCCTACAAGATTTTCAGCATATAAGCTTCTTTGTTCAGCTCAGAATTGGATACATTGCCAGGCATTGTAAAATTTACATCTTTCTTTTTTTGCATTTGTTCCTAAATTGGATTGAAAACAAAGTATATCTTTAATTAAAGCTCTGCTTAACAATAGAAAATTTTTCCATGCAGTGGAATTTCTGATCAGTTGTGAGGATTTTGCAAAGGCCTAATAGGTGACACTCACCACTAAGCTGCAAGCAGAACTGCAATATACTTACCTGTGCTAAGTGTCTGACTGACAGTATTCGCACAAAGAAAACGGTAATAATATTTTTGAAATACTGACTTAGCCAACAAAAGCCATGGAATCTAGAATGAAGGTTACTGTAAACTGTGTATGATGTGTAATAACTTACAAGTTCAAAGGATAAATGTTGAAATTTAGAGAAGTGAAAGGAAAGAAAGGGAAGACAATGATGGATGGGTGGACTGGTGGAAAGAAAGAGGAAGGAAGAAAGGGAGGGAGGGAGGGAGAGAGAGAGGGAAGAAGGGAGGGAGGGAAGGATACCTGGGGTCTACTGTTCTTCATCGAATTTGTTTTGCATGACAAGGACACTCACAAAGTTTGGGACAACAGAACTAAAAATAAATGTCCATCTTTCAATCAAGGCTGGTTCTATAATACTTACTCTGTAGATGACAGAAAGAGGGAAACTAAACAACTAACAAAACTTACTGGTCAGATACATGCATTGTTTGGGAAAAAATAAATAAGTATATTAAAAGCTGTTCAATACATGTTCCCATTCCAAAGACTGACTGAGGCTTTTTTTTTTCCTTACTTTCATCAATATTTGTCAGAAGATGTCTGTAGTTCAAACACAAATTTGCCATTGCCTGATGAACCTGAAGATACTTGTTGTTTGAAGTAATTCCCAATAATATTGTACTTATTCTAGAGGTGCTAATGTGTGAGAAAATCATAGACACCTCCCAGTTCCCATTGAAAAAGGGACCAATGACTATAGCTTTCAGGCGGGTTGTCAGGAACAACTGAAGTGCCTGTAAAGCATCATTTCTAACACATTTACATGCTTTGGAGAGCTCAGCAATACCCTCCCTGTTTGGGAGAAGACTGAGAGTGGAAGAAGATCACCCAGGATTCCCTGCTGGGGTCAGGGAGTGAGAATATGGATGAAGTTACCCAACCAAGTATTACTACAAATTGGCTAATTTCTAAGTACACTGGATTATACTGCAGTACATGTCACAGAAAATGTGCCCTGCAGATGACTCAGCTTCCTACAAAAGCTGTTCCTATTGCTGAGTCATTCACATGCTAAAATGGAAAATAATGAGAAAAAAAAGGAAATAAAATCATCCACACAAGGGAATAAGTTGATACAGAAGCCCATGAAAACATAGTGCATTCTATTGCAGGGAAAAAAATGTATGACAATTTTTGAAGTATTGAGTGTTTTCCTGATCTGTGACAACTGCCCCATACTACCTTTTTAGCTGGGTTACATCAAGAGCTTGTGCAGATGCTACAGTGAAAAGGAATATTATCACCCTGCTGTGTCTAGTGGACAGACTGCTCAACAGAGACATAGCTGTAAGACTCTGTAAGAGCTGGTCAGTGGCCAGAACACTGGGTTATACAGACACCACTGCAAGACTGAGGGACAGGCCATCTTTTCTTTTTCACTGTAAATTTCATGTATTTTACTCTTTTATCTGTGCTTTAACACAAAAATTAAAGAATGGCACCTTTACGCAGGTAAAATTAACTGAGATGTGTGAAATAAGGACTAACCACATTATACAGCAAAGCAATACTATGACTTGGGAAATTGATTTCCACTTGGCCACAATGCAAACAAACAAAACCAAACATACCTCCAAAAATAAGAAATAACTTCTAAGCAAGCACAAAATGCCTAATGTTATTTACAGCATTTTAGATCATTACAATATGTATATGTTGTTTCTTTAACTGCAAGGGCAACGCTTTTACAGTATTATCTTGATTTCAGTAAACAATTCAGAGTGTTTGTCTTTTCCCCCAAAACTCTCCTTCTTTCATCCATCTATTCTGGCATATTTAGTATAATTCAAAATATAGGAAAAGAAATTTACAGAGGGCTAACAGGTACCACACTCTTTAAGTTTCATCTTCTGTTCTGACAGAACACCTTGTCTTTCTAACAAGTATCTTTTCAGGTAGGTATTGCAGAAGTACCTGAGCAAGGTCTAGGAAACAGATAAAAATAAGAACTGCAATATTCGATTATAGTCACAGTTCATCAAGTCCTGTATCGTTTCTCCTGCAAAGGCTTACACCAAAGTAAAACACTCGCACAGTAGACAGATGTCATATAATCTACGCCACTTACATCTCCTTGAATTTCAAATAGCTGCAGATTGTTTTAAACCTGGAAAAAAGTGAATACAGTGGCCAGCAATCTCATATGGATACATAAAAACAACCAAACAAAAAAAAACCCCTATTTTTATTCTCTGATGGGGCTTTTCATTGGTTAAATGCAGTGAGAAAAGATATCAGATTACATTATAAATAAATCAGATGCCAAATGTAATTTCTGAAGTGGAGAATATTTTTAGATTGTATGACAGAAAAAAAAAAAATATGGCTCTAAAATGGGTAATCTTCTATTTCACTAAATGTGCTCCCTGACTGAGACCTTGTACGCCAAGCTTCAGCCTGAAGCAAATTGTTATAGCTGAGCTATTAACTTCTAAAAATAGGGGGATGTAATGGAAACATTAAGAAACCCACTCTTGGGCACAACCACAATCCAGGGAAGGATGAAACAACACTCCTTTATTTTTCCTCCTTTACCTCTTCACGTTAGTGCAGTTTGTGTCACCAAACTACATCTATGCCAACTCAGTGTGTTTAGTTTAGCTAGTTCCCTTCTAAGCAACAGCTTATGATGCTGATATTTAATCTGCTTCTCCCTCTCTTGTTTTTAAAGAAACTTAATAGCAGCCAAATACTTCAGGTCAGGTACTTGCTGTTTGTGACTCAGTACTTTAAAAAGGTGCTACTTCCTGGGGGAGAGAATAGACAGGCTGGAGGACTGCAAGGGTGATCTGAAATTAAAATGCTTTGCAGAATTTTGCATTTTCACTGGAACCCTTTTGAGAAACAGAATAGTAGAGTGAACATTTTGTAACAAAATGTGCAGCAGTGATTTACTTTTCTGTCATGAACTGTGCATTCTCTGTGTTTTGTTGCTGTGTACAACATTTTTCATCATCTGCTGTTTATCTTACATTCAGCATGGTAAAATCAAAGGAGCACTGACTCATGAGTCAGCAGGTGGGAGCCCCTCTTCAGAGACATTCCATGCTTTTTTTGCCAAACCATTTAGCACATCTGTAGCCTTCACTAAATCATTTTTAAAAGTAATATCGGTAATAAGAGTCAGAGAGCCTTGAAAGGTATGTGTGGTATGTGTTCTGCAAACAGGCTCTCAACAAAAATCCCCAGAGCTAGGAACAACAGTAAAAATCATCTCAAAGGAGCAATAGAGAGTGGAGAAAATGGATCTTGGTATAGAGGACATGCTATTTATGGAGGTCAATCTGCATCAGTGACACAACATTTCAGGACTATCCAGCTATAAACACATTCTCTTGAGTCATGCAGGAGTTTAAGGAAGAGATCAAAAGATGAGCACACAGAATGGGTGTGTGTGAGTGCTCTTCTCCCAAACACTAACAGATTGCTTTTGTACTCTGCACACAGTGGGGCACGTTTTAATCGGGGCAAAAGCAAACTGGAAAACAGGCTTTAGCACTTCAGAAGAACTCGCTACATCAGTACACTCCGGTCACCGAAATGCATCTGTAATACAGGATCTTTCAGAAGTGTCAAGAAGGCTCAGAAGCTCACGAGTGCTCTTACTCCTGGACAGTCCAAAAGTCATTCCCAGTACTCCTGCTGGGCAGAGTCTTATTTCTGCAAACATTTCACTGCAGGTAGATACCTGCCTGGATACAGACAATCTGTTAAAATCAAGTTAAAGTCTCAGAGTCTACACGGCACAGGAGGCTTGCCTTTATGCACAAGCCTGCGGAACTACACGATTCAGAATTGCTTAGATCAATAGGTGACTTCTTAGAGTATTTTGCTTGCTTGTGGGGACAAGAGATTAGATTTTCAGAGTGCAAATGCCTAACTCTGTTTGAATCTAACTTCTAAATCTATCTCAATCCCTTTGGTAACACTTTGGTTATTTGCCAAGCAGCACAATCACTTGTCATGCCAGACTCCCCCATGCATTTTTCAGAAACCTTATTGGCCTCTGAAACTGCATTTTCCCGGACAGTTTGAAGCTTCAAAGATTGCTGTTCTCCAATTGCTGCCATACTACTCTCCAAATTATTGGGTCATATCAGCAAGACTGATGCATTCACTTGGCCAGGAGCAGAATGCCACAGACACGAAACAGCATATTACAGTTGTAAAACAACTTCTCTTGATTTCTGCCAATGTAATTTAGACAATACATGGAAAATCCAAAAAAAGTTTCCATTTCTGTTCAACCTCAAGAATATGAACATTTATCTGTGTCCTGGGTTAGCCAAACCTTCCCTTG
>NW_010404048.1:26743-89271 GCF_000710305.1 Buceros rhinoceros silvestris | reverse complement strand
GGAGACAGGCTGTGGCCCTGCAGCCTGCAGGTGAGGCCGGGCTGCCAACATGGAGCCGGGGCTCACTGAAGGGAAAGTGGGTTTCGTGTGGGGCGGGGAGAGGGATGTGGGGGGTCTCACGGGCACCCTGCCCGTCGGGTCGGGCCGGGCCGGCTCTCCTGAGCCTTCACCTGAGCCGTGGGTTATCCATAAGTGGTGTTAGGTTTGGGAAATTGTGTTTGAAGTTGTCTCCGGGTTACGTAGTGCCAGGTGTCTCCCACGTTTTGCGGTTAAATTCAGCCATTTCTTCCAGCGCTTTAAGAAAGCGTCACTAAAAATGTATCGGAATGAGGGGGGAACTTTTCATAGTTGCCAAAAGGAGCTCGTGTTGGGGATTGGCTCTGGCTCTTCCGTCTTTGGCTGGAGGTGGTTCCCCGGTGAGGTCCTCTCCTCCCCCTGGTTTGCCTCAGTACTGACCAGGCGATCCCTGTGCAGGGATGGTCCCGCCTGGCCTGCAAGGAGCACCGAGTTCACCATGAAGAAAACATCCAGTACACCTTAAACTGTGGTGGTTGCTTTTACAGTTTCCCTTGTATTCTTTATTTTTTTGTGCTGCTGTTACCCTGGGCCTCTTGCGCTTCACATGTGTGATGTGGAAGCGGCATTAAAAGTTGGCTAGACTGTGGGCTGATGTTGATGACTGTTGCTCAGAACAAACAAATAAATAAGGCCCAGTCAACAAACAACTTCGCTGCATTATCAAATGTATAACTACATGAGAGGTTTGAGTTGAGTTTGTGGCCGGAAACACCAGAGTCCTTTCACTAACCCAAGAAACAGACCTCAAAGGACCAGCCAATGTATTGTACTAATTAAATTTTGATGTTTGTGTGTCTTGTGTGATATAAATTGAATGATTAGAGATTACAGACCAAAATTGAAAGCTTGTAATTCTCTCTATAGAAGGAACTTTGTGGTAGTATCGTTAGGTGGCAGATAACAGAGTTTACAGTGTGATTGCCTGTGTATTTAAAGGGTTGATGCGCATGTGATGCCGTTGTATACGTGTACCCACTCAACTTACTACAAGCGGCATAGTGATGAGTTCTTATACTGGAAGCGGAAAAAGTGCTAAATAACAGCCACGGCATACTAGTCACAGCAGTTTGTGACAGTGGGGCTGGAAGGAATGTGGAAAAAAGACCAGGCCAGCCATAACCTGCTTAGCTGCCGTGTGTTCCGTAGTAACAGCAGTAGACAGCACAGAGCGATGGTTGCAGAGCCCGTCCTGTGTGTGAAGGCTTTTCTTGTGATCTTGGGTACCGTGAGATACCTCATCCCAGATGATTACTTGCAGCAGAATGCCAGGTGTACGGGCATACTCTGTTCTGTAGGACTCAAATCCTCTGTCAGTGCTGCTCGGTGGAGAGCTCTCTGCCTAAGTTGTGGAGAGCTTGTGCTGGGCTCACGTGTGCAGTGACATAATCTCTGCAGGTGCAGCAGCACCTGTGGGTGTCTTGCCATGTTGTTAGTCCATCTGTGCAGGTGCTGTCAGTTTGGGATCTGAGCGCTTGCAGGAGGAAGGAGGTCGTGGAGGAGGCAAATTTCCCTCTGTTGAGTCCTTCCTGAAACCTGGCTGGGTTTCTCTGCAGAATGTCAGTTGTGAAAGTAGATCTGTTGCCAAGCACGCTGGTAGTGTCCGAGAGCTGAATTAACGTACGAGTACTCAGCAAAGAACCTGAGGAACAGAGCAGCGTTTGCAACAACAGCCCAGCCCTCCTGCGTCATGCAGGCCTTGCTGCAGGGTCCAGCATGCTCAGCTGCTGTGACCGTTACAGCAGCCTTAAAGCAGAGACCGCCACGGCCATGCCTGTGAGAAAACTGTGCAAGTCTAAACCAACTCAACAGTGCCAAATTTTGCTGTTGATGAATATTGTGGCATCAAATTCAAGCAGGGAAAGTGAAATCTGTTATATAGGTGGAAGAACACAGTTTTGCCATGGGCTTAGATAACGTGCAGTCATTTTGCACCAGAATGCATTTCAGCTCAGTGTTAAGATCCCAGTGAAGACACTTCTAAAGCGTCTTCCTGAGGATACCAGTAGAAATTGCTTCCTGATATCATTATTTCCCCTTGAGTCTGGTTTTGGTTGTCAAAGGGTTTAAGTGCAATAAAAGCATTAACAGTAAGTATAATGGAGATGAAAATGTGCCTTCGTAGCAGCTTCCTGTGAGCTCCAGAGTGTAGAAATAGGCCTGAACAAGGAGGGACGTCAGAGTCTTTTTTTTTTTTTTTTTTTTTTTAAATCACAGCAAAAATGAAACCCAACTTGTGATGAGGGTAAAGTTACAATGAAGGTGACTTTTTTTTTTTTCCCCCCCCTCACTTTGAAGAAAACCATAACAGGTTGTGCTACAACCGCTGCCTTTTCTGGTTTTGGTGGTTTGGGTTGTTTGTTTTTTTTTTTTTATCAGCAGGTGCAAAGATCTGAGAGCAACCTATAGCATAAGGGTATCTGGTACTGTTATCTCTTCCCTTTTATACTTGCAATAAGGTGAGCATATGATTTCCAGACTGCTCTATAACAGTGTTTTCAACCTCTTGTGCATTGCTGAGTTGCTGAGCCACAGCTTTGCACCCAAAAATCCTGGCCCATATTTAGCTTAAGGTTCGTTATTTGATTTAAAACTTTCAGTAGCTTTTGTTAGGATTGTATGAACTTGAGTCATCCTTCCTACAGGCATGGGTACACCAAAATGAAAGCTTACGCTGTGCTTCCACGCTGTGCTGATGTGCTGCAATAGGCAGTCTGCAGCCCTTGTAATGATCACCTGCCATGGTGCTGGGTTATCAGGTGTGTGGGGGAAGTAATAAAAATAAACACGTTCGGGTTTTGTGCACCATCAGCTGCGCTCTTAGGCAGACAGTTTTAAAATTGGATTAGCAAGAGCAGTCTTTCACCTTCTAAAATTACTTACACTGTTATATCAAGTGGTTATAAACAAGTAAAATATTTTATTAGCTCTTTAGTGCTGTGCCTGCAGTAAGAAATTATAAGGTTTACATTTCTGAATGCTGATAAAGTCTTTCAGGAGGTTACTTTATGCAGCTGTAAATCAAAGGTTACCTTTCAGATTGCCTATGAAAACTATACAGTAATTAAGATGTGGAGCTCTGCTTCTCTAAGGTTAAGTCCCTTGGTGGTTCATTTCTTGACATCTTAAAGGTTCAGTTAAATAGTTACTATGTTCCGTCATCTCCTCTAGAGGCGCGCATGATAGAAAATGACCATCCAGTCAGTCTTCAGGAAGCTGAGAGAAGCTGAGGTGGAGAGACAAACTGGACTTAAATCATAGGATTTTATGGATAAAACAGTATTCATTGGTAATACTGAAGCTCCAAAGCACAGCTTTGCTATATTAAACATTAAAAAAAAAAGGGTGGGGGTGGAGTGGCGGGGATATGCTCTTAGATTCTTCTCATCTGATTTAAAAAAAGAATCCTACGACAAGCTACTGTGCTTCTACTGGAAAAGCTTCAAGAAGTGCAGGCATGGATCTGTAACAAATGTGAATGAATCAGCAATATATTCTTAGAGTATTTTAGATACCTTAAATTACTTAACCAGTTTATTTTGAGAGAGCTGTCTACTCTTAAACTGTCTTCTCCTAGTTGTGGCTCTCTTGAGTACAATATTTCAGAAAGTTTCCGGTCTGTCTCAGCACATTTGTGCTGCCTTAGGGCCTGGGCTGGTGGTGATGCATAGCCAGAGGTCACTGGTACCCAGGTCATGCTCCTGTGGCCAGGAGTGTGAATTCAGTCACTTGCCACTTGTATGTATGCAAGAATAAACACACAAACAGCCATGTGAGTGTGGGAAATGCTGTTGTCCTGCATCTGCTATCCGTCATCTTTTCTCTGCAGTTCCCGTTTCAGCTACTGAATGTTTCCCAGAAGGACTTGCTGAAGTTTGCCAGGCTTAGCAACTGGCAAGTAACCATCTACTTGTGTTTTCAGTAACTCAGAACTCACTTTCTTCTCTCCTATTTTGTCTTTACTCAGCTGACCTAGGCCGTTGTCACTTTCTGCATCTACCTTTCATGTTGCTCTACCTAAAGGAGTGTAACACGTGACATGCTGTGGGCCATAGCTACGGCCCGCCCTGCCCTCTGTGGCCATCTTTTTCCTTTGGTATTAGTATGATCAGTGTTCGATCAGTGCTCAGCACGATGCTTCTGTACAGCACCTCTTCTCCTTGAGTGATTAGCATCTTGTTTGCAGAGCTGAGCTGAACTTCCTTTTCTGTTCCGGACTAAAGCAGCAAGCATTGCGCATCGGAATCATGCTAACCGCTGTCTTTGTCTTCCATTAATTGTCAATTAAATCTTTTCTAGACCCTCCTTTTGGTTGGGGAATGAGACCTTGAAAGTGCCAGCAGCACTCTTTGCCTTGAATAGAAGACGACTGTGTGATCGCTTGAGACAGAATAAGGATGTCCAGAAGAATTCGGTGGTTCTGCTGCAGGGTGGAGAGGAAACCCAGAGATACTGTACTGATACTGGTATCGTGTTTCGCCAGGTAAGAGCTGAATCAAAACTGCAAATCAAATTAAGAAACTCTCTTCAACTGCATGAATTTTTAAACTATTTTTAATTATTTTTCCTTTATCTTGCATGAGCGCATTGCCTTGCTTCACTGGAGTAAATTGGCTTCTTTATAACATTGCTTCTTCAGCTTTGAGTTAGTCTCTCTTTCAGTGCTGTAGTGTGCAGGCTTGTTTTCTGGTTTAAAGGGTCTAAACCTGATCGAAGCCCTACTGCCTATCAGTGTTTAATGTGATTATTAAAGACAGCAATGGAATATTTCTTATTTTTTCAGTCTTGTCTGTAACCCAAAAATAACCTTCTTTCCGTAGTGAAATGTGTTACAGTGGAGCTAAACTGAATTAATTCATAGAGAAGCATATTTCAAGCTTTTATAAATAGTATATTCCACAGAGCAGGAATTATCTCAGAATTTACATGTGTCGTCTGAAATTAGACTCTTCCTTAAGAACCCGTGCGTTCTTCTGTCACAAATAGGACTTTAACTTGTGAATGTCATGCCAAACACATTCTTAGTCTTTGGGGAAGCTGGCATAACAGAACTCTAATTACACATGTCCCATACTTGGCATGGCTGCTACAGAACTTTGTTTTGTGAACTTCATTGAGCTGTTGTATGTTACGAAGAAACCAATAGATGCTAATCTAGATAGTGGGTATCTTAATGTAGTTTTTAGTCTGTTTTTAGAGGAGATGCACCTTTCCCTGTATCAGGGGCTGTCTGTACCAGAATTCATCTCTGTATTCTTAGGTGGTTTGTTTGCTTTCTTGTTCTTAAAATATCTCGGGCTAAAGACTGTTCCTAGGGCAGCTTCCTCTTCTCTGGAGGAGGCTGGGTCTTCCCTTCAGCACTCTGCCATCAGTGCCCACTGAATCTGCCTTGTCTCACGTGCCATGATTGTTTCTTCCTGATACTACATTCCCTAATTCTGGGTTGGAAGAATGTACTTTATTGTGTGGTGTATGTTTATTGTGTTGAGTTGACCTGATTATTTCATAGGTAGCTAATTAATCTCTGATCCTTTCCAGTGCCCAACAGAGGGATTTGTCTTACTATAACCTGAAACTAGTAAGTCTGAAAAGCTTTAGACCTAAACCACTTCTGTCCCTCCAAAAGCAAGAGAGATCTTTTTCAGTTACATGGAGGTAGGAATTCATATGTGCTGCAGTGCACTTTTAAAGCTGGTAGAAGTGAGGGTTTTAAGAATATATTTTAAGAATGTATTTTGTCTTAACCTAGGAATCTTACTTTCACTGGACTTTCGGAGTAACTGAAGCAGGCTGCTTTGGAGCAGTAGACGTTGATACTGGAAGATCCATGCTTTTTGTTCCACGTCTTCCTGAAAGCTATGCAGTTTGGATGGGAAAGTAAGACTTCTTTTTTAACGGTGTTCTGATGTATCTGAGTACTTCACATAACATAACTAACTGTCTGTAGAGCTGGAGTGCTACCTCATTTTAATCAGATTCCACCAAATCACTTGGTGTGAATTGCAGTGCTATGTACATACATTGATAGAAAACATGGTCAATTGGTATTAATCATATGATATCAGATGATCCACCACTGTTTGGTAGAGTATACCTTTAGAATTGGAACCCATGGATCTCATGGTATCCATGAAGGGAAGCTGAACCATAAAGAAAAGTAAAAGTTTTGTGTTAAGACTGAACAAGGTAAACAGTAAAGGAGGTTTTTCAAGCTGCTTTACCAGTTTGCCACTGCCTGAGCTAATGAAGCTTTTTGAATGGCAGAAGGTAGTTCAGCCTTTCCTACACTTTTTTAGTATGAACCGACAGACTGGGGAACGTGATTTTAATTCTGTTCTGTGAGTATGCTATAAACATCTCTCTCAGTCCACATTGGTGGTAAGTACTGCTCAGTGTCGTTGTAGTGGAGGAATTGATTTATTTTTGTGTTCATCTCTTTTCTCAGTCTTAATTGCATTTATACCATATAAAAATAGTAATTTTTTTTTGTTTTCTGTATTGTCTCAGAAATTGGATTACTTCTAATATTTTGAGCTCAGGTTGCTTTACTTCTAATTGAAGCTATCACTTATTTTAATGCTAATTTGGGGAAAAGGAAAACAACTGCAAACAATCCCATATGCTGAACTGTGTCTGACCATATGGTAGGGCAGGGCTGCTGTCTTCGCAGAGAGTTTATGTGGATATCACTGTCTTAGACCTGCCTGGGAACTGAAATTGTTTGTGATAGCATAAAAATGTCTGAATACTGTTGTCTGAAATTTCAGCTGAGAGCTGCACCTGTCTGGGACGGTAGGTTCTGTTTAACCCCCACATGTACTCTCTGAAGTCTGTTCCCTAGAGGTGCTTGTTCCCATTTATAGATAAAGCTTATTCCTCCCCCTAGATTCTCATCTGCTAGTTCAAATCAGCTGTTTCAAACCCATGCTAATTGTACCTAATCTGAAAAGACTATAAAGTATTACTGAAATTCCACTGTCTCATTTTGCATTTTCAATCAAAATATTGTGGTGTTGATAAATGGTGGCCTTTTCGATTTGTTTGTAAGGCTCC
Organism: Buceros rhinoceros silvestris; assembly: GCF_000710305.1. Classification (NCBI taxonomy): domain Eukaryota; kingdom Metazoa; phylum Chordata; class Aves; order Bucerotiformes; family Bucerotidae; genus Buceros; species Buceros rhinoceros. The sequence goes on along the minus strand of NW_010404048.1, from coordinate 82,143 downwards.
TTACTGGTTCATTTACAGAATTACCAGTCTGGTTAAAAGTGCCTTATTGTCGTTGTGTCTTCTTGCAGAGTGTAACAAACAGTCTTTACCACAGCATACTTGTTTTCTAAATTCTCCTCCTTACCCTTCCCGGATCCCTCTGAATCTTTGTTTTCTCTCCTGTCAATGTGGTCTTGCACTTTTTCTGATTGTCAGAAGGAGGATGGGTGAATAACTCGTGGGTCAGTAGCAGATCTGCTTCCTAAGTTGGTTGGCAGGGGGTACTGCGTATAGCTAGGGATTGTGTTCCTTCCCAGAAGACTCCGTTTAAAGTCAAAATTAGCACTGAAATAAAAACAAATAGGTTTGTGCTCCATCCGCTGCTTATGTGCTATAGTTTGCCTTAGAAGTGCTTGTTTCTGTGCGTGTGGAAGGCACTGTCTATCCACTGAAGAAACATTCATTTAGCATCAATCAAGCGCAAATCAATCCAATGCCTTGTGCGCTGTTTGCAAGGTTGGTATTTTATAGAGGTCTGCAGCTGCTCTTATAGTTCATAGCACAGGATACAGTTGCTTTGCTTGGTGTTTTATATTGCTTTCTATTTAAGACGGATGGGAATGTGCTCTGTGGGTTCAGGAAAGAATGCATAGATTCTCTTACAATTAATGCAGAGGGGTCCTTACTGCTACTTTACCACTACTGTATTACTAAATGTATTGGTTGATGTACTGTTGTGCTTTCACTTTGGAAAGGCATGTGTCCGAGTTGTTTTCCAAACATAGCTTGGGTAATGTGGCAATCAGCAGGGACAACCTTTTTGACTTGAATTAATGCTGAAGTGAGGCTTGGCTTCTTTCAAACTGCAATCTTAGTTTGGCCAAAACCAATGAAGTGTCTGAGAGCCTTTGCTTGGAGATGAGCAGACTATTAGTTTACAAATGAGACCATGAACTCTGTAACTATTTTAGTGTCACCAGCTGCACTTGTTTTTATGAACAGTTTTGCATGCTGAGGTGGTGCCTGGGGACTCTGCAGAACAGGTGAACAGAGATGATGAATGCAACACCCTGGTCTGTGGTGTGCCAAGGACTCGGCACTGCATAGAACCGGTATTGAGGGTGACTACCACTTCTTCAGAAGCGGTACGCATCTTGTAGCACTTCTTGCTGAATGTGTATGCTCTAAAGAGTTGTAAGTAGCTGTAAGGTTACCTTTCAGAAATCCTTCAAGCCAAAATACTCTCAGCAGTTTTAAAAGGGAGAAGAGATTTATTTTGACTGAAAGACTGTGGAGGTTCTCCAAAACATCTACTACCTCTTAAGGTGGCAATTGCAGAATCGTTGTGAGGGTAATTGTAGGACTGGAGGTCCTACTTCCATGTTGGGAAGGGGTTGCATCAACAGTTGTTCTGTTTTTCAATTATGAGTGTAGGTATTTCTCCAAATGTTGGGCTAGCCCATTTTTTAAATGGCTGGGAAAATATTTTCGACTAAGAGTACTGCTTTGCCTGTCTCTTGGTCTGTACCTCTGCCCCTTGCCCTTCCCATTGTTTGTAAGGCAGAAACACGGACTCTCACTGGGTGACTTGGTGGGTAGGCTTTTGCGCCACTGAAGTACTTTTCTGCTCTTAATTTTGGAGGAAGAGTTTAAGAAATCAATCTGGTAATATAAGATTGTAAAGGCTTCAGAAGTGTAACTGTGTTGTAAATGCCCTGCTTTCATGGTGTGGTCTTACCTCGTCAAGTTTGTGGTGCAAAGCTGTTAGCAATCACTTTTATTCCTAGGAAGAGTTAAGTTTGGTATGACTGCATGTCTTGCACAGAGACTTCAATTTCACTAATTAATGCTGCACCTGCCATTTACCTCCTTAATTATAAATGACAGAACTAGTCAGGGTGCTGATTAAAGATATTTTATAAAGTAAAACATACTGTACAGCAGCTGCTTTATGTGGAGCGGATGCCAAAATAACTTAATTGCCTTGACATGTAAAGAGTGTTTTTAATGGAAAACAAAAATATTTAACACTTTCCTGCTTTAACTTTAGAAATACATATTAAATGGGACAGAGCAATATTTATGTGCAATTTCCTGTGTTTTCTTTGAAGCTCTGCTGGCTGATTGATAAGCGTAACAACATTAATCTAGCGTTGCATCCACTGCAAGTAATGTTTTTCCATGAATTTGATTGGAAGTGCTCTGTATTTGCAAAATTGAACCTTGGTGCCACACTTTGGAGCTGTGATAAAGCACAATGAAATGTTTTGCAAATGTTAATAATTTCTCTGTGACCTAATGAGGTACCTTTTAAAACATTGTCATCATTTTCCAAGTAGGTTACAACCAAAATCAGCCTTTGGTTTTGGTGGTTAAGCTTGACTGACTTCAGCAGGGGTGAGGTTTGTAAAGGTAGCAGAGCGTATGTTGGTGCTTTAGGGAACAAATTTTGAATCACCTTAATTGCTCTTCTTGATGTAGATTTTGTCGGAATGGACATTTTTCTAGATGACTTTTGTTGATGTGCATACAGATCCTCTTCTCTGTAGCATGCTCTGGAGATGTGTATTTGAGTATTATACTCTAGAAGGGTCTTTGGTTTTACCTTCTGAACTGATATTTTTCTTGTAATTTTTTTCTCTAAAATGAAATATGTTTAGCGTTTTCTTTTTCCATATCTATCCAATTGATCTCTTCCTGGCATTTGTGCCTTCCCCCTACACACCGAATCTTTATTTTGCTGTAAAAAAATCAGTTTTTAATCACTTTAGGTCATCTTATTACTGTTTTGTACCAACTGGCAATTGCCATTTATCTGCAGAGTGTGCTACCACCTGCAAATGCCATCTGTGGTTCTTGTGAACATACTCAGTCCTGCTTCTGGAAATCATCAGAACTAATTTCAGTCTTTGCAGTATCCCACTAATCAAGACTTGCCATCCACTGCTGTTTATCGCTTTAACTTCTGAGAGCATCAGTCTAAATTGGTACAGCACTTTTCAGCGTGGTGGTTGGAGGGTTTCCCAGCCCTTGAAAAGCTCATCTTTTCATCTATTTACTTGTTTTCTTCTCTAGGCTTTACACTTTTTTTTGTTACAATTAGTTGTTGGGTTTCAGGTCACATTGTAATGTTCTTGTCCCAGCCAATTTGAATTGATTTTGGAGATTAACAGTCTTGAGAGAGATTTTTTGGTCAAATGTTGTACTATTATTCTGATAGCACATCTGGTGCTTTACCCTTAGCTGATCCTCTCAAAACCATGCGATAAACCTGGTTGCTTTTGATTGACGAGAGCTACTTGTGTAATTCCCCATGCTGCTTAGTTTCCGTGATTCCAATTCTCTCCATAGTACAGTGATTTCGATTTCTTGGGTCCCATTTGTTTATTATGGTATTTTCTGTGGATAAAAATTACTTTTACAGAATAATTAGTGTCTGGAATGGTTTTGCCACTTTACTGATGATTGTTTTTCTCTCAATAGCACTACTCAAATGCTCTGGCTTCTCGAGATCAGTGCGGTTGTTGTCTCAGTATTGTAATTAGTATTTCTCCACAAGCCTTGCTGACGTAGGATGAATGTGTATTGTTTCTGTGACTTTTACTTCAGTAATTATTTTTGTAAATCTGCTTTCTAGCTGCTTAAGTTGCCTTGTATTTCTTCTTGAGAATGTTTTACACAAGAATAGTAATTTATATCACTCCATTGATTTGCAATCTCTACTAGCATACACCTTTAACCGGATGCACAAGTTGGTGATTTAGTACGTGTTGAAGTGCTGCTTTTTCTTCTCCTCTTCTTCATTTAGATCTATTGAGAAATAGAACCAGCACTGAGTAAAGCTGCTTTACAGTGCTGCACCAGAGCTTTTTAATATCCTGATGTGGCTTCAAACCACAGCATGAGAAAGTTAAGTCTTGCCTACTCACATCTCATTCCTGAGGTATGACAGGGCATGTTGGTAACTCCCACCAGGCATTTCTCATTTTATACTTCAATGCGCTATCAGGAGTATCGAGTTCAGTGATAGAAACTCATGATAACATTTTTAAATATCGGAGATTAGGAGTTTTGTTTTGATCAGGTATGTCATGTGTTTTTCCTCCAAGGACTGGGCTGCTTCTGGGAAGAGGGTAAGTTGCAGCAAAGAAATGCCCATGGGGATTTTCCAGCAGTGCTCTGACAAGGCTTTGCACCTCCATGAGGCCTTCTGCTGTGCAGCTGCCCGGTTTGAGCACAGAGCTCTCTGCTTCTTGTTGGCCTGGTTTTGAGAAGGCGCTTCAGTGAAAAAACTCGAGTGAAATACATACAGCGGTGTCTCTGTTCTTGCACTTCTAAAATTGTGTGTTCTCAGCTCTTGATGTTAACTGGTTTCTTTAGATGTTTTTATTCCCTATGACCTGTGCTGTGTGCATCTGTTCGCTTAGGAAGGACTCTGAAAGAGTTTCATCTTTGTTGAGAAACGTATAAAGAGGAAAAAACATCCTCAACTGTTTTGTTACAATAGGATAGAGAAAAGTACAATAAATATTAATTCTTCTTAAAAGCTAAACATGAATGAAAACTGGGCAGACCGTGTTTTACTTGCTGTGTACCCCTTTGCCCCTGTACTTGCCGGAGTTGGAGCATGTGGGCCGCACACCTACTCCTGGGGAATGCCAGATGCTACTTTGTCTTACAGCAGCAATGTGGCGTAGTGGATCAAGCACTGTTTGCATGGGTAGCTTCTGCCTTTGTAGCAAGTTACTTTGCTTTCTTTGTGGTTTAGTTTTCTTTACAAATTCTAAGATGGGAATATTATCATCACCTTCTTAAAGCTGTTCAGGTCATCTTAAAGTTGCTGTAAACATCAGTAGTGCTTTCTTAATATGGGAGCTGTGGACATGCTGCACACGTTGCAGAGCTTGCTATAGTGCTTTTATGTGCAGGACGTGAAGTATTGCTCATTTGCCCCCTACTGTAGGAATTTTCCAAAGTAAAAGCCAGGTGATTCTCTTTATTTGGCCCTAATAATATGTTCATTGACAGTGTGGGTGGTCAGAGAGCCTGGAACACTCCTTTGTTATCTGTGCCGTGAGATACTTGGTATTTCCTTTTGCAGAATGGTTACGTTGCATTGGAGCTTATGTCAGAATATGCCTATCACTTTCTTTTATATGTAACAGTGCAGTAAGGCACCCTTCTTTCAGAACAGCTTCGAGACACAGACAAGGCCAGATGTGAAAACCTAAGGAATTCTGTAAAACCATTCAAATCTTAATATTAAAAGTTTCTTACAGATTGTGTAGGTGTGGAGCAACAGAAATGAAGAACTGGATTTTGTAATGTGTAAGTGAACATAAAACCTATAATACTTATAAGCGTGCCGATGGTTCTCAAGTGTCTGCCGGTTCTGGCAAGCTGATCGCAAGAGAACTTAGCTAACAGGGAGCTCTGAACAGTCCCAGGTGGATGACAGGACAAGCTTAAGGTAAAGAAATAGCGCAGCATGAAAGAGAAAGGAAAAGCAGGAGCTACGATTCAAACAGCTTCTGCTAGTAGGTGGAAATGGTGCAACCGACATTTCCGCATTTTTATTGAGGTAAAAGTTCAATAAAGTATTTTATTCTGTACATGAGAAAACAAAATGTGTGAAGCTTCACAAAGTGATGGTAATGAACTAGTTTCTATTCCAGAGAAAGTTAAGTAGCTTCTGAAAGTCGTGTTTTTATCCAAGTTTTTTAAAAGAGCTGTCCAAGGCTTCTCCAGGCTGCTGCAAGAATTTGAGTGGGGAAGAGAGAGAGGAGGCTGTTGGCAAAATCTAACAGCAGAGTGTAACAGTATCAGATGTCTGAAAATGAAAGCGTCTAGAAATCAAACTAAAAAATGAAATTCATGGGCTTATTCTGATCTCTCCTGGCTTTTATAATCGTATGTTAGGAAACATCTATGTTGGCAGCGCCTGTTGAGATAGGACAAAGGGTGATGGTTTTAAACTAAAAGAGGGGAGATTTAGACTATGTAAAAGGAAGACTTTTTTTATAGTGAGGGTGGTGAAACACTGAATGGGTTGCCCAGAGAGGTGGTAGATGCCCCATGCCTGAAAACATTCCAGGTCAGGTTGGACCTTGGGACTTTGAGCAACCTGCTTTAGTTGAAGATGTCCTTGCTCACTGCGGAGGGGTTGGACTAGATGACATTTGAAGGTCCTTTCCAACCAAAACTGTTCTATGATTCCATGAAATGTAAGGTACGTAAAAGTAGTGCTGAAATTAAGGTAGCCCTATGGACGGCCTTTGCACTTCAGGGGACTTTTTCTTAGATTGAATGTGTGTTAGCAGACTGGTGCAAAACTGATGCTCATGCAGTGAATGGTGTGGCTTCCTGCAGTTAAGAGGGTGCAAAAAGCTAATGCTTTTTGATTAATCTGTGTTGTGGGAAGGAAGGAATCCTGTGAAACTTTGAGAGCTGAGGCTATCAACTTGCCACGCTTCAGAAAGCTTGGGACCTCCTGCTCTTGACTTGCTCTGCTAAAGGTGCTCAAGTCATTTCTGAGGTGTATATGTGTGTCTGTAATAATTTTGTAATGAGATGTAGAATGTGTAAAAATTGTTTTGAAATTAGTTCTAACTAGAATTTCTCAAATTGTTGTAATAGATAGACCATTAAGAATATTTTTTTCCAACAGGAATAGTTTTATATTCTAGGCTGTGCAGTAAGATTAAGTGATCTTGAGTTAGAAATTCCAACTGAAATGCTGAAGAAAAGCTAAATTGGACGACTTAAGGAAAAGCTGTATTTCATTTTAGAGCTGATCAAATGAAAATCTGTCCTAGAAGCATTAAAAAAATGCAAATACAAAACAACCAGTAGGAAAAGGTTGTTAAATATATTTGAAGATGTCTAGAAGAACGTTTAGATGCAAATGAAAACATATACATGTGAATGTATATCAGCAATTAGATTGCAAATATATTAGCAGTTGGCTTACAAGCATTCCTTTCAGGAATAGCTATCAGCTGTTATAAATTCTGTTCACAGTTTTTCTTTGGCATTTGTGATTTAGATCCATCTCATTTGTACCTCTGTTCTGAATGCAGTTCTGAAAACTAGAACAACCTTTTATCATGTTGGTATTATAAGGCTATTGCTCCAGAGTCCGTTAGAATACAAAGAAGTGTTGCTTAATGGAATTCTTTTAGTAATGTCAAATTTGTACAAATCTCTTAAGATTTGCTGTTACGAATTCTTGTGCAATGTAATGAACAACAGCTTTAAAATGGTTTTAGACAATGAGACCGAGTTTTTATTGCGTTTAAAGTGGAAAAACAACATCGTTAATAAAATATTGCAAAAAAAATTGAGGTTTGAATTTTGTCCAACTACATAAAAGCTTAAAAATATAGTTTTTGTTGTATTTATAGATAGGCTGTCAGAGCTGTTCATCTTACTTATGGATAAAGAGAGGAGTCAGTATTACACGCCTGTTTGAAGAATCCCATTGAAGTGGAGCCAGTTGTAACACTGTGGTTTGTCCAAGCTGGTGGCAAAGTCTGCACGTGGTTAGGTCTGGCGTGGTTAGGTTGTGGTTTGGTGAACATCTTGTTTTTTAAACTTGCCATCGTGTACCACTGTGAATTTAGTTAAACCAAATGGAAGAGTTTAGAATAAACGTAGTTTTCCCTAAGCTGATTGACTGACTGGTATTCCTGGTTATTGGTCTTTAATAGTACGCTCCTTTGCTCTTTAGCTGATAGTTTTCATGTTTGATCCATGTATAAAGAGCAGTGAGGCATGGCTAACACGGGGTATTACTGTACTGTCTGACAATATTGCACGCTGTATTTGTTCAGTGCAAGTATTGCTGCTGTACAATGTTCCTCCTCCTCATTTTCCCTTTGCTACTTCAGTAGAACTTCGTTTATGATGAAGTTGTTGCTTCTTATCATTGAAAGGTGAATATTCAATATTTGGTCCTTTAATAAACCCTTAGCTGTTGAAATGAGACGGTGAATCAGAATTCAAATCTTAGCTTTAAAATGTAGCTTCACATCTTTAGGCCATCTTCAGCGTTTCCTAATTGCTATGAAAATCTTGAGAGTAAGAAACCAAGTAGGTGAACTAGATTAGTAGAAGAACATGGAAGAGGGAAGAGTTACGTCGGAGGCATCAGCAGAATGTAAACAGCTTTGATGTTTAACCCAAAACAACTCAAATTTTTTCACTGAGCTTAAAATTATGAAGGATTATAAGTGGTGAATTAGAGACAGTCCCTTGTTTAAGGGATCCCTTGGTGACAAAACCTGAGGACTTTCTTTGAAATAAATAGAAGTGCTGTAAATAAATAGAAGTTTGCTTTCTAATGGCTGTAAAGTGCGAGATAGCAGTTTTTTGCCAAGCCTCTTGGGCATGTGTACTTGGACACAATCCTCTTCCAGGAGTTCGGAATTTCCATTAAAAGTTAAAATGATGACTCTTACTATTTTGGAAGCTGACTGTTGACATTTCTAACAAAAACTGGTATTGCCTGGCTGCAGTTATAAAACTGCAGGGTGAGCATGTTGAGCCTTTTTAGGGCTAAAGTGCATTATTTTCTGTAGGTTTTTGCTAACTTATGTTGCCAGGGAATCTAAATTTTTTCACGTTTCCTTCCCCCTCCCCAAAACCTGTAAAAATGAGGCCATTGCTTCTGTTTACAAAAGGAGGTTTGTTTTGTTGTTTGTTTGTTTTGTTTTTTTGTTAGGTAAGCAGACATGATTCAATATTATCTGGGATTATATATTCCACTTGGGTAATCTTTCTAATTAATTTATGACTTGCTGTGGGGTTTTTTTGCATGGAGTCTCTGCAGTGATTAATCAGAATTTTTAAACTGGCAGCCTATAGAAGCATTACAAACGACAAAGCCAAAACCTAAGAATTGTAACCAATTAACTTATTCTACCTTCTGAGAGTCATTTGTAGAGAGAAGTACTCCTCATCTCTGTCAAGTATCGGATGTACTTGAAATTATCATAACTGGATGTAACTTCTGATTTTCATGATGCCAGTGAGCGTCCTGGGGAAGGTACCATTCCCTGTGACATCAATGGTCAGTGCCGTACTTCAGCCCATTTTGCATTTAAATTGGATAAAAATGAGTACTGAGCCCTGTATCTGCTAAGGAACCCTGCACTGGTACTTTTTTGCAGTAATGATGGTGTTAGTGCATAATAATCTTTCATAGATCCCAGCTAAACTGGGGGAAAAAATTAAGGGACTGGAGAAAATATGGAAAGGTTTCCGTAAGGATCGTCTTTGCTTCTCTTTCTCCTTGAGCTTTTGTTTTGCCTCCTATACTGCTCTTCTGTATGTGACAGCACACACAGAATCTTCCCACTGTAATGTAGACTTCCATGTGCACTTTCTCCTTCCACCTGTGTGGTTCTGCAGTAGGGTAGGTCTTTGCAGAAATCTTCCCAGTGGGAGAGGTGACTTCATCACTGAAGCACCGTAGCTCCCATGGGATGGTAGTTTGTGGGAAGTATACACAAATTTATTATACCATCTAGTCAGAGGTGCTAAATGGCTGAAGAAAAGTGAGGCAGAGCTTTCAGTGCTTCAGAGAGGAGCTGAGAAGTCTGGCTCTCTATTTTGTACTAAAATTCTTGCTGACTTCTGAGCAAAGTAGCAAGAAAAAGACCAGCAAGGAGGTACGCATCTGGGAAATGTGACAGCTCGTCATTAGGTGTGATGGAGTCGAAAGTATCTCAGTTTAATAACTGAGAGGACGGAGGATTGTGGGGAGCTGCGGTTTTCTTTCTTTCAAAGTAGAGGAGAAATCCTAAGCCTTGAAAGGTTTGATGAGCTGCTTTTGTTCCTCAAAAGAGTGATAGTGTAGAAGAAGAGATGTTGGTGGGATTACGGCTGAAGTGGAATCAATAATGGATTAATATTAAGCGTAACCGAAGAATTAAGTTAGCAGCAGTGTGCTGTAGACCACACAATTATAGGAGGCAACTAAAAACAACCAAAAAAGAGTGGTGGAAAAAGAGCTTGTGAAAAGACGAAAGTTTTCTTATTAGCCTGTAGGAAAATGAGACCTACGCTTACATCAACTGCATTAAATGAAGTGAATAAAATCCAGCACATTTGTGGGCATACTTTTAAGAAATATTTACTTTACAAGAAACAGTTCTCCAGTTCAAACAATGCAGCTAATTGTAAGTGGTGCTTTGGAGGTATTGCTCTAAGGAGCATACATTACCATAAATTACTGTTGGCCATAAATTAGCTGGTTTTACAGTCTCACGAATAACTGGCTGCTACCATACAGTGAAGGAGTGAGCAGTGGTACAGCCACTGGTACAGGGGCCGGTGTGGGAGCCTTGGAGTGCTGATCCACGCCAGTGTCTACCCTGACTGACTGCAAGCGCAGCTTACACGTTCTTCTTGCGTTTAGAAAAAAGTCTCTGGTTGCATATGGGGGAAAAACAGCAGAATTTTTTTAGTTTTGGACATGGGCATGTGAAGTTGCACTCCCTGCTGTGTTAGAGGAGTGAATCTCTGGCATCCTGAGGAACAGAGGCAACAGAGCCCGTGGCTTCATAGTCTGCTTCTTGTTTGCATCAGAGAGGTTACCAGGGTGGAAAATGAATGTTTTGTTCATTCTTTGTATATAACACAGGGTAAAGTAGTCTTTTGCTATTTCTACATCGTTCCAGTGTTTGGTGAGTTGGAAAATTCTGTACAAATGGCATGGCAAAAATCTTAAACTCTATGTAGTGAATGGGAAAAAAACCCCCAACCCTGTAATTCAGGAGCAGACCATGAAATCGAAGTATCAAGCATGGATTGGATTAAAGCACACTGATTTTTGTAGCCATGGCAATTTTCTGTGTAATATCCTATTTTGAGAAATGGAGTCAAAGACAAGATTATTAAAACATTGCTCATGTCTGATTCTGTTGTTGTGATAGTAGAGGACGTTATTTCTTTGTCTCTGGCTTTATTAAATATAACAGGAAAGCTTAACTCGAATGTTTCTTTTTGTTGCTTTCCAAAGGATTCATCCCCCTGAATTCTTCAAGAAAAAATATGCTGTGGATGAAGCCCACTATGTGAACGAGGTGAGTTGTCTGTGTGTCTGAATGTTTTCCTCTGAATACAAAGTCAGTATGTGGTAATGATTTTGCTTAATTTTAGTCCTCTACTTACTGGATGTCTCCTGACTTGGTGGGACCTTTTTTCTCCCCAAAGTTACTGGAAAGTAACTTCACTCTTATAAAGCACTTGTAATTTTTGGTGGGTTTTGTTCTTTTAAAGGCTGCCACTTTGAGCTAAACACTAAGGTCTTAATCCAGAAACAGTCTCATAAACATGTTCCGTGCATCATGAGACCTGTCAGTCTGTGTCGTTATCCAACTGAATCATGTTGCTAAATAGATTTTTTTGCAATGTCTTGGAGATTTGAGGAAGTGGCTGTCAGGGAGGTTGCACATCCTGGCTCTGACTTGGGAGTCTTCATTTATTTTATACCTCCAAAGAGGTGTGAGGAAAGGCTGCCTGCCTTCCTCTTAGTTTACGTTGAATCATTTTAATATTTGAATAAGCAAATCATATTTTTAAATGCAAGTGTGACTTGCTTGGTTAGGTTTCTCATTTCATTTCTGAGCAGGTATTTGAATACTTAAGCACCTGGCCAGTTATCTTTTCTTTGATGGTAAGGCTCAGCAGGGTGAGGGCAGTATACCTGCCAAGCTCTGTGGGTGATTTTCATGGAGAGCATCTTTAAAAGGCAGACTGATTTTTCCTTCCCTGCAGAGCACTAAGTCAGACTCACTAGACCAAAAATTTTGCTCTCATCAGCTGTGAGGATGTTTCATTTCATTTTCCTAATGATTCCAGCTACAAAGTGAAGTTTGATCCTGTATTTCAGTAGCTGGGGGTGGAGGAAGCTGTGGAAAGGTGCTTTTTGACATGTGTGAGTTGGAGTCGTGTAGAGAGCAAGCACTCCAGTGCTCATCTGTCTGATGGTGAAAATTGTACATGGAAAATACATGTTTTATTTTTAAAAATCACATTTATTTTGGGCTGCCTTAGTTGTTTTGGGTCACTTTTCATAAACAAATGCCTTTATTTCAGTTCTGTTCTCTGCTTCCTTGCTGCTTAAGAGCCTCATTAATGGGAAGAAGGACTTTTTATGTGGACCATTAAATTGTCCCAACGTAAAGGCTGTTTTCCATCAGGACTACATGTATTGAAGTTAGAAGCTGTTGAAGCTTGCAACAAAGCTATTTAGCTTTCAGAGGTTCTTTCCTCTAACTTTTGCCTGGTTTGCCAAGGAATTGGTTTCCCACCATCAAGACACTAGGGGTCTTACTTACAGGATAGCTTTATGTCAACAAATGACCAACCTGTTTAAGTGTGCAATCCTGGTGTTTCCTGAGGATGAAAGAAAATAAAAATGTGGAATTAATATTTTTAAACCTCACTGCCATATGCTTTCTTTCGTCAATATTATCGGTGTGCTGTTAAGGTAATTTAAAGTTGGTAGGATTGTGCTCCGTGGAATTGACGTATGACAAGAAACGTGCAATTCAGCGCACACCTTTCTGCAGTTGATCTGAAAGTCCGCTTCTCCACAAGCCCAATGATTTTATTCTGTTTGTAAATGTTTGAAAGCTACCCAAGGAGCCTAATAGAAGTATTAGTAGAAGATGTCCCAGTGCAAATAACAGTAAATATTCATTACTAAGTATTTATCCCATCGTAACATAATGTGTGTGTGTTATATGCAGTAGTGCATTGAGGATAGAGTGCCCTGTTGATCCTTATTTCTGTGTGACATTACAGGTTTTTGGCTCATTTTTCCTCTGTCTTCCAAATGATGACAGTAGACTTAAGATATGGTTGGTATTCATGTCTTTAAAGGACACCGTCAACTTAAGCACTGTATTTCTTTCTAAATATTTTGTGATCTACTGACTCCTGTTGCATGTCTCGGGTAATACTACAATATCTGAAAGGTGTCAGAGGAGCCTTTTTGTCTTTGCAGCTTGTTTACTTTGTATACAGCAAATGTTGATGGAATTGCTATCAATGTGGTAATGAGGAAGAAAAAGAAAAATAATAGCAATCTAAAATTTCCTTTTAGATATCCAGTGTCTTGGCTTCAAAGAAACCTGCTGTGCTCCTTACTTTGGTGAGTCATATTATTCTGAAGAATAACTACCAATTTTCTTCAAGAAGGAGATCAGTTTATTTAGCATTTCTTTGCACTGTCATTCCATATCTTTTCCTTCCCATCTTTTCCAAATTTGAGGCCACCTGTGTGTAGCCATCTAGTCTTATGGCTCCTCATGATCTCAAGATTTGTAACCTCCGGCTTTCTGGTCTATATTCTCTCTGCCAAAAGTTTTATCTGTCTTCTAGTATAATGTGACAAAGCTATCTAACATTGACTGTGCTATCCTCCAACCTATGTACAAAGACTCCCTTTTTTTCCCTCTTACGCTGCTCTGGTTGTGTCATGAGCGCATTTGGGCTCTTCCGTGGGAATGCCACGACGATCCAGGGAATGCTTTTTCCTGCATGGAGTAGGAAATGATATCAAATACCTGACAAGTATTTTGAGTCGTGCTTGCTTATTTCTCTCAAAAGAAGCATGAATGAGTGGAGGTAAAGCCTGCAAGTTTCTAATTTCCCGTCACCTCTCCCCCAGCTGCTTTCCTCGACAGAGGTTTTTTATAAACCTCTCACTATTAAGAGTATCTGATTTCTTGTCTCCAGTCTATATAAGAAATTATTTGCTGACTCTGAGCTTTTCCTTACAGCAAATGCAGTGGCAGCTTCTGGATTTCTTGTTTTCCCATGATAGTTGCCAGGCAGAAGTCTTAACAAAAAATCCTTCCTTAAGCAGTCGCATAGCATGAGATCTGGTTTCTTTATGCATTAAGAGCAGGGGCCCTAAATAGTTTTCAGTTTTTGCTCGTATTTGTATACAGACACACAGGCATACACACATGTAAAAGATGACACTATAACTTTCATATTGTTTAAGAGAAATTAGTGGGAAAGGGAATATTTGATCATCTTGTGCTTCTTACTGTGCATTTCTGCATATTAAATAGGTGAGTGTTGTCACTCTGCACATCCTGATGTAATCAGGAGTTTTCACCTAATTTTTGGCTGAGGGTGGAACTGTGATGGTTTCACGTTTCTTCCACTTCCATGAAGAAGTATTCTGAGAAGGGGAGACACTTTTCTTTCTGCTGGCCGAATGGAAGCTTGGTCCTCTCCTCCTGAGGTCTTATTCCAGATACAGAACTGTAACACTGGTCTGCAGGGTTTCCCAGGCACGTGTCAGAAGTGCACCAGCCAGTCAGTGTGTAGCAGCCAAAATACTCTTGCTTATGCTACTTGCTTGAATGGAAAGCTGTGGGGAAGCAGCATGCAAATTTAAATAATAAACATTGCCAAGGCAGTGTGTAATGATTTATTTTTAAATGAAACTGCTTTAGAAGAAACCTAGCCTGTTGTTCTCTTGCCCTTTATTATTACATAGGTCTCCTAGTTCCAGACATAAGGGAGTTAGAAATCAAAAGCTTTCCATTTTCGGAAGCAGCACATCCTGACCTGAGTTCTAGGCTGGTCTCCTGTGAAACTGATGATTTCTTATATTGATCTGCATTTGAACAGTCTGGGTTTTTTATTTTTAGTGATTCAAGTAAACTTCAGTGTAAGTTTCCTGAAAGTCTTGCTGCAATCAGGTTCTCCCCATGATTTGAATTTTTAATACTTGTGTTTGGCTCAGAATCATCATCCTTTTAATCTTTTCCCTCCCAGCGCGGTGTTAATACTGATAGTGGAAACATCTGCAAAGAAGCTTCGTTTGAGGGAATCAGCCAGTAAGTGACAAAGCTTCTTTATACAATAACTGTTGCGTGGTTATGTTGAATTCATTTTATATTTCACATTAAATGATGCTTTTTTCCTAATGACAAGATGTTGGATGACAGGTCAAATGTATTGATATTATTTGCAAATAAAATGTTTGACATGTTTCTAATGACTTGAAAGATAGTGGTGATATTTTTTGCAAATCTTTTTTTGCATCTAAGATCATGAAGTGTTTTTGTGTGTTTGGTTTAAGCATCTATTACCGAAGAGAGTCATCTCCTTACCTCCATTTCCACTTCTGGGATTGGAATATTGTGTTTTCACTCTACAGAAAAATTAAACTTTAAGAGCAGCTTATTTCTCTTACTTCCTTATACAGTATTAAGATAGATATTAGGGATTCTGGTATGCACAATCTTCTGAAGAGATGTCACATTACAGGTGTACGTAAAAGATTACTTTTCTGCCTTGATGTGAACTTTGGTGTCCCTTGATGTTGTCTTTTTATGAAGTTTGGTACTAGTGGGATGAAAATGTCTTCCTGCATGCAGGATGTTGAAAAGGCAGTAAATAATAATACATTACAGCCAGCTCTGGGATGTGAGGATGATGATGTGAATTTTGAATGGCATACAACTGTCTATTCTGTTATGATAGCCTAAAATGAGATCATTTTCCATTTTAGCTCAAGTATATGGCAAAAAAGAAACACATGCCCATTAAAAAGCCTTTTAAAATAAACACTTATGCTGAGAGGTTGAGCAAGTGGCCTTTTTTATGATCCTTGACTCCCAGTCACCCCGCTATATTTTTCTCCCCACCTCTGTCAATGGCATATTAATTCTGCAGTGATGATCGTAATGCATAGGATTTGTTGCAAGTCTGGGCACCCGTTTGTTTAGTCAGAGAGCATACTTTCTGCTGGGATTGTCTTTGCTCAGTGATATGTGAACTGAAATCTGGAGTCTGATTTCATAATTACTTTGTTCTCCCCTCTATAACCTAAATAGAAGCTTAAATGGTTCTGTCAGGGATATTTGGGACCAAGGTGGCAGACGTTTAGACATCTTTTACTGCCCATTGAGTTAAATATAAAATATTCAAGATTACAAGCAAGGCTTTTTAATGAAATTTGGCGTCCTTTCTGCTGTTGTAGCAGTATGATGTTCCTTTGCTTTGACCAAGTAGATACTCGGTTTTCTTACACTCTCCGGGTACAGGTGGACTCAAATCTGTGTGGAGCGATAACTCCAGTTTTATCTGGGACAACTTCACATGAAATATAAGCAATCAATAACCTCAGTAGTAATTCTTCATGGGAATGATGTACAAGGTCTGTTTGAAGGACCCAAAAGACCTTTTTTTCTCCCCTGAATTTCACTAAATACTTGAGTTTAAATAGTAACACTTTCTATTACTAGTCATCATTAAGCTAGGAAGCCACTCCATTTAGCACTTGATTTGAGATTTTAATAGCATGTCTCCTGCAACACTTAAAGGGATTAATGATATTTTATCACTGGCTTGCACAGTTTGTGGTAAACATGCAGCGGGAGTGCTCGGGGAGGAGTTCTTCTCCATTCTTTAGGGGCAATTCCCAGCTGTTTAGCAGATACTTCTCTTTTGAGACCTGGGATACGCTCATCTCTCTCCACCCCAGGTGTCAAGTTGTTCTTTATGCTGCCTTTGACAGAGCTGGTTGGTGTCTTCCCTTCCTGTGCTTGTGGTACAGAAGAGCACTCAATGATTTTGTTGTTGGATGTGCTGAAGATCCATTCCCTTCTTGTGACAGTGCACCCTGAAACCACTCATCTGATTTTTTTTTTTTTTTTTTCCTAATTCATGGACCTATTTCTGAGACTGGAAAATATGCAGGAATTTTTTAAAATCTAATGAGGAGGTGGTTATGTGGCACTTCTAAAAATGCTCTAAGATGATGCAACTCGTCATACTGAAAATGGATTTTGAACCTGTATGGATAAGCAGTAATGTGCCATATACTTTAAAACACCGTTGAATAAATCTTTGCTCGCTCTATTGGGTTTTTTTTTCATCCTAAGAATTGGTTGATTAAGCAATTGTACCTAATGTTTAAAGTTTCTCAGTGAATTCCTTTCCCTCAGAACTGCACTTGTTGGTTATGACAGTGAAGACCATCTAAACGACCCTTTCCCTAATGCGTAGTGAAGTCAATTGTTACGAGAAAGACTCTCCATATTGAATAAGGGTAGGAAATTATAACAGTGTGCATAAATATGTTTCAGATTTTTACCACCATGTACACACAGAACGTGTGTGTTAAACTGACAAGAAGGGTCTCATTCGATAGTGCTATAGAGGAGCTGTAGATTTCTCGTCTCTGTTTTTTCTTTAATGAAATTGTCCTGCATGTTAAAGGACAATGAGTATGAAATCAGTTTGGACATGCCTTTCAGTGTAGTATTTCTTAGTTCTATGTTGATTAAATGGAAGCATTAATATGTTACAAATTACAACTGCAGCAAAATGTCAATTTGTTGTTTTCCTCGAGACCACACATCTCATCATCTAAGTATTGTCAATTTGCAAATTGCAGGAAGATGTGGAATTGGATTGCTCTGTGTGATCCTCTTAGTGTTAGGGCAGTACATGTTTTTTAAGAGCGAGTTCCTTATAGTCTAGCAGGATCTGAACTTTGCTGGGAGGACAAGGTAGGGTGATTTTATGTAGGACTTTGTGCACCACTTATGTGAATTAAACATTTCTGTACTCCTGTTGGTGATGACAAGAACTCTTAGGATGTAGTTTGTGTACATGCCTTGTTGGTAACTGAAGCGAAGCACAGTTTGAGTCATTAGAAGTCCAGCAATCATGGACAGCTGGCCACCTGCATGGCCCCACAGCTGTCATGAGATAAGCAGAACTGAGTTCAATCCTCAACTGTTTGCTTCCTTGGAAAAGGAGCATCCAGGAGATCAGATTTTATTCCAAATTTGGGCTGGTGCTGTGTCCTGGAGCTCTAAAATGTTGGTTTATATTTGACATTATATCAGAAAGTCTGTCTTTTCAGGTGAGAGATAAAACTGCCATTTGGCTGATGACCTCCTGCCTCTTCTCCACCCTCCCAGCACCCTCTTGTTTCAATCCTGCTGCCTTTCTCTGTGTTTTATTAGCTTCCCCAGCTGGCAGCAGCTAGAATTTTCAGCGGCTGCCACATAGCAGGTGGTACCAGCCAGTAAGTAAAACTTGCACTTTTGTCATCACAAAGACAGCTCAAAAAGAGCCTGCAGGGTCAGGCAAAGTAAAAGCTGAGGACTGTGACAGAGATGGTACATCTCTGGACTTAAATGGCTGTTTTACAAGAGCATTATTTGAGCTGTTATAAGGCTACCCCACCCCACTTCTTTCTTTATTTTAATGCTCGGATGAGAGACAGTCTTCTGTTCTGCAGTTCATGTTTGACTCAGTTGACTTGCTTTTGGCTTCCTCTGTTTGTGCTTGTGGTTAAAGTGAGCATGTCAGGTTCTTCTGAGAAGAGATCCAAACTTTCAGAGTCTTAAGTCAGCTGCCTTTTGTACCTGCGCTTCATTTTCGTTTGTTACTTCATGATAACCATGGTTCGTAATTGTCTTATTGCTTATTGCGTAGAGGCGGTGTGGGAGCTTTCGCAGTGCTGCAGTGTCTGCCTACACTTAACCTTTGTTCATGGGTTTTATGTCTAACGTACTGATGACAGTTACTCAAGGTCCTTGTGTCTGTTGTCACAGCTGCAGCTTAATTCTTCTGTGTCTTGGTGTTCTCGTGGTGTCAGTTGGTATGCTTTCCAGCCAAAACGCCTTTTGGCTTTTCAGAATTTTTATAGGTTGATTTTACTATATCGTTTGTATATTTTCTTTGGTATGAATGTGTTTAAAAGGCTCTTCCATTCCCGAATTATTTCTGCGTTGGTGTACACAGGTAAGAGTTGTTGGGGTGGTGGTGACTGAATTGAAAAGTGCTCTCTTTCTCTGGTTTTATGTGGCTTTCTTGTTTCCAAGTGACCAACTTATTCTGTAATGATGTATTGTTCTGTGACTTGCGGCTTTTTGCATTGTGTTGCTTTTCCAGTGGTTTCTAATTAATACCCATTATACTGAATACCGTACAGCTTGTCCTTGTTAAATGTTGTTGTTTTCTGTATTGGAGTAGGAACACAAAGCTATTAACCTTCATCTTGTTAGGATTTTTTAAGCTTATGAGCTTATATTTTTGAAAAAGAGAAACAGGTTTTTTTCTTGTTATCTGAAGATGTAGGAAGACCCTGGTACAATTAGAAATGACTTCTAAATAATTTCTTTAATTTGATTTGTACTTTAGTTGGTCCCTTATGAGGTATAAAGAATGGTTAATAACCTGGAATAGATTTAATTTTTCCTTCAAAAATGTGGGAAAATGAATTATTGCCTTATAACATTCTTCTGAAGATCTGTTGGGAGCCTTGGAGCATTTTAATTCTTATAAATGCCCTAACTGAAGAGCCAGCAGTCCTGAGTCGGACAAAATATCCTTGATTCAGAACACTCCTTAGGCATTTAACTTGTAAGCAAAAAAACCCCTTGAACAATGCTTGAAAATCCATTTGTGTTCCACTTAATTACTCTGCTTCTTACTCTATTGGCCACTGTAATGTTATTGTTTAGGGAGCCTCAAAATAGTTCCAAGAATTCATGAATTGCTAATACAGAAAAATAGTTAAGTGTTTGAAGGCAAAATGAGAGGGATGCTTTTGCTTTGCCTTTTCTGTAGATCAGATCAGAAAAGACAAGGAGAGGGGTTTTTTTTATTTCCTTTTCACAGTCTCCTAAGCAAGTTTGTTTATCACGTGCCATGTTCTGTGGACACAAAAATGGGAAGCCGTAAAACAAGGGCTGAAATTAGCAATTCCGTGTGTTTAATTTCATTGAAAAGTGTTTGAGAACACAACAGTGTTTGAGGTTGATCTGGTCCAACCCCCACTCACAGCAGTGAATGATAACATTCTATCTTTGAAAGAAGCTTAATAAACATACCTTAAACATACCATTACTCTGATTTCTGCACATTCTTAAAATTATGTATCTGGTTTAGTCTCATGCATTTCGAAATGAAGTATTTGCACAGTGAAGATGAGTATGTGCATTCTCCTCACTGAGGTCTATACTGATCTGTGCTGAATTCCGATACAATATTTTCTTTCACATGTTTCTACATAGTGAGAGAAGACATAGGTAAAAAGTAAATACGTAGCCTGCTGTTGTGTCCCTGCCTGGGTTTTTATATTTGGGTTTTTCTGTTTCATTTTCTTGTAGATTTAATGTGAACAACAAAATCCTTCATCCTGAAATTGCAGAATGGTGAGTAGTATAAAAACCTTCTCTTTGGGTACTGTTGAATGTGCTTATATTCTGTACTGCTGCTTCAGAGATTCCCTCAGCAGAAGCTTCCTACTTTACTATATGAGTTCTAATTTTAAGCTGATTTCCTGTGATGGTGAGGAAATAATGTACAAAAGTAAAAACAGGGCTGGGTAACAGCATTGAAAAGTGAAAAATTTATGTATATACATTTCTTAAGCATTGTGTCTGGATATGCATTTTCGTAGAATGTGCTAGAAATTAAGTCCCATGTGAATCTGTATGAATAAGAAAAGAACTGAGGATAATTTACATTCTAGCAACAAAAATCAAAGGTAGATTAAAACTGAATGGGTAATATTTAATAAAGTTTTATTACTTTTCTAGGATTTATTTTAACAGCATTAATTTTGTTGAGTTGTTATTCATGTAACGATACTTTGTGACTCTAGGGGAGTTCTGCTGTAGCCTATCCAGAGCAGACCAAATCAGAGAATGCGACTAAGTGTATTAGTGGCATCCAAAGTTACTGCATTTTGCCAGTTCTTCTCTTTTGATCAGCCTTACTGACTTTGTCTTCAGGATTGGCTCCATAACTAGTGCTTTCTGGATTTCCATTTAGTAAATTAACTGAAGAAACAACGTAGTGGATTTTTCTTAATGAATTAGGTTATAATCTAAGCTTTTTTCAGTGTACTAATCTAGAAATGAGGAAGCAAATCTTTAGTTAAGACAGATAAGATCAAAATCTTAAAATACAAACAGAAAAATGTAAGCTCTGGCCACCACTGTTGTAGCTTATTGTGTTATATGCTATTGCATATTACCCTTTTTAATGTTTATTATTTGCACATATGTGGAGAATCTTCTACTGTCTTCATCTACGTCTAATTGCCAGGTTGAAACTGTGGAGGTGTTTTTGTTGTTTTGAACATCAGGGTGATTTCAGAATGTGTAGAATTTTTAATAGGTCACATTTCTGTTACAGCTTTTTTTCATTGCTTGGCATGATGTAAGTTGTAAAAGGAAAGTGGGAAGCAGGGAAAATTTATGTAGATATTGTTGCATCACTGAGTTGGAGATGTGTAGTAGTGAGACTCATTACTTGCAAATCCTGCTGATGAGTGTAAGGGGAAATGTGAGTGCTTTGTAACACAGAAAGCTGAGGGTACCAGTTTTTAAATCTTGCCTATTCTGTCCTTCCAGAATTTGGACCCTTCCTTTTCCAAAACAAAGAAATTGTCTTGTAGAATTGATGTCTGAATTTAAGAGTTTGTACAGCCTTTGAGGTGCAAAGTCATGAGCAATGTGGACAGAACACAGGCTTGGAAATGGAAGTGTAGGAATGTGCTTTTCAGGTGCACGAAGTAAACACAATTATGTAAAGGAGCAGCTTAGCAAAACCTGTTTTGGTTTGTCTTTTTAAATATAATTAGTGTTTAATTAGTCAAGCTCCTGACGTTACAGATATTGATAGGGCAGATGTAGAAACGTTCACACATGCTCTCAGCCCCCGATGCCGTGCGACATTGATTACAGAAAGAATAGAAGGGGTAAGTCAATTTAGAAGTTCTTCTCTTCCTGCAGAGGTGTCTGCTCCTGAGTTCTAGTTGGTTGGTTTGGTGTAGGGCATGGGGTTTGTAGTTGTTCAAGACATGGGGAACTACCAGCCTCTGATACTTCATTATTATGTGCCCAGCAGCCTGAGGAGGATTCTCCAAGTGACCTGACAAGGTCTTTGAGGAACTGTGGGCGGAGCTACATCCTTATAATCTGACAGTGTCATTTTTTTTTGTGCTGCTCTTGTTTGCCAGCCTTTTTGTACTCTTGTTAGCAGAGAAAGACAAGGGGCAAGAAAGGAGACCTGAAGAGGGACTTCCAAGCTTTGATGTGTAGATGCAGCAGCACTACAGAGAGACAGATAACGATTTTAGCTGCAGAAGGCTTTGGATTAGGGCTACAAGCTTTTTCCCAAGTTAGCTTCCATTCTGGTTCCAACCACCTTACCAAGGTGTCGCCTGATGAGCTTTTCTCCTCTGTGGTGTGGGTTAATGGGGGGTTAAATCTTATTCAGGAACCTCAAGGATGGACAAACATGAGGTCCCTGCCCTGAGATCGTGGTGAGATAGATGGAGCATTGAAGCAGTAGAAAGGCAGCATTTGCAGCTGTTCATTTTGGTGACGAGAGAATTTCTTGTGTGCATTGTGAGTGCCAGCCTGGAATTCTTCGTCCTCCCTGCAGTCTTGTGGGGGAGAGGTTGCTTGGTATGTACCTTCCCACCACCTGGCTTTCAAGGAAGGGGAATTCTAAGTGAAGCCAAAGTTCACTTTTGCATTCAAAAATGTTTGAAAAGGTTTTATTGAGTTTGGTGACTTTCATTTTAAGTCAGAAGTATGTTAAAGACCGTTGTTAGGATTTAAGTGTCTGGTGAAATCAGTATGTGAGTGACGTTCTGTCTGTATTATAACTTCATAAAGTAGAAATTTCCCTGGAATGTCAAGTTATTGCTCAAGAAGCTTTCCTTTGAAAGCAATAATATTTTTAGAACTAAGAATATTTTTCTTTTAGAAAGGTGAATTTTTTTGGTGGGGTTATAGTCTAGAGTAGGAAGTTGCTTCATTTGAATTATCCTTGCATGGATGCATATAATTTCAAATTCAGCAAGCTCTGAACTACTGTTTAACATGATACTAGTCAGAAAAACTGTGATCTATACCATGCTGTCAAAACTGCCAGCAAGAGGTGAAATGGCTGAGCTTCCTAAAGCAGCTGGGGTGAACTGTGAGCTACCAAAGGCAGCGATAGTATTATACAGTCTCCTAATAAAATGCAGAGAAAATGGTTCAATACTGACAAGGGGCAAAGCATTTGTGATTAAGGATCTGTTGCCTCCCTTGCTTACTCATCCTTTTTCAAGATCTCAATGACTTCTGACTTGCTATGAAACTTAAATATAAAACGTGAAATAATTTGGCCTTAGGCTGGATTTCAACAGTTTGCAGAGGTCTTTTTTTTTTTTAATTTTGAGTGAATATGCCTCCCAACACATTTAAACACTTGCTTTTTAAGTTTCAGATTTGATACTGAATGTATTGATTTCACTGTTTTGAAAAGAAAATGTAATCTAACAGAAGATGAACTCCAAACTTGTCCAAATTATCTCTCCAGTAATCAGAAGGAAAGTTTTCTGCACTAGCACTTAGCAGAATGGCCTTTTGTTGCTTTAGGATACCAAAGTCTGTCTAGTGTAGTTGTGGTGCTGCTAGAAGATAAGCATTTAACAAATGTATGGCTGCTTTGTTCCTGTATACACTGTATTTTCCTGTAACCGCAATGAAAAAGGCATTTGATAGTTACGTGTGAAAGATTTTACATTCTGTGTTTTCCATGATTTTGATGGAAAGCTGTAATTGTTTCTGCAGGGAAGGCGATCTCTGTTAATGCCTTAAAGCTAGGCATATGCCTTTTGTGTTTTCAGAGGTTTTTTTATTTATGATTTAAACCTCTTAACATCCTTTTTTAATTGTTTCAACTCACATGTTTGGTGTTCGTGTAACTGTCTTTCAGAACTGTACTGTAATGCTGCTTCTTTGCATATGTGCATCACTGTGTTTACTGGCTTTGACACTAGTTCAGTGTTAAGGGTCGAGGGACCGAGGTAACAACTCCTCGAATTCCTTAACGGTCCCCTTTGTCTCACTAGAGACAGAAGGGGTTTAAGGGGAAAGAAGAAATTCACACCTCGGTCTGCGTTTGGGAAACTGAAACAAACTTTTAATGAACAATAAATCCACACCACTATACACTACTTTACATATGTACAAACCGAGAAAGGGGAAAAACCGAAGAAGAGAGGACTTAGATAACCAGAGTTCTGAACAGTCTTGTTCGAGGTCAGTGCTCTTGGCAGGCACCCAGCAGCGAGGGGGGAGTGAAGACTCCCCGCAGCTGCTTCCAGGCAGAGAAAGTGAGATCCTTCTCGCGGCGAGACGGAGGGGGAAACCCCCGCGTAGCGAGAAAACTGCATGTAACGGCTGGGAGTCCGAATGTCCCACCCGATTCAGACGGGAATCACGGCAATAATAGTTCAAAGTCCGTAATCCTCCGGTCCTCTGGGGGTGCAGGCCCTCAGCCCTCGGGCCTAGTCATTCGACAGGTCGGGCCTGGTCAGGCCTGGTAGGGCCTAGTCGGACCTGGTCGTCAGCCAGCAGATCCGCAGCAGGGCTCCCTCCGTGCAGTGTCCGCAGTCCGAGAGAGCGACACTCCCCGGCCTGCTGCTCTTAAAGGCTCCCGACGTAACGTGACGTTCACCTGACTCCCTTAACCAACTAAATGCGGAGTTATCGTACTGCATGGAATAATTCCTATTTGTCCATTTCCCAAAACAAGGAAGCTTCGGCTCAAACCAGGACATTCAGTTAGCAAGTTTTTATGTGAAAGCTTGCAGAAGAGCATAAATATATGAACTGTGGTAGAGAAATTTCTAAAAATAAGCTGTGGAAAGGAAACAGCAGAAGTGAAAAAGGGTGAAGACAAGGCAAGACTGCTGAGTCCGTCTGTGTTGACAGCATCTGTACACCTAGTCGTAAGGTGAAATAGGTTCTCATACTGTGTGGACTTGCCACTGAGCAGTTACTAACTTGTATTACTAGCAGATCCCAGTAGAGAGATTAGTTGACTGAATTAAGAAACAACCTGTTTTTTAGGCACGCGCAGATCGGGGATATGTACTGTGTATTGAAGGTAATATAAAGGCACATCAAACAAGTATGAAATTATCCTGCTAGCACATGCAGTCTTCCAAAGAACAGAATTAAAAAAAAGAATTGTAAGCCTTTGCTACCTCATTCTAACATGGATATATTTAAGCTACTGTTCTTTATGTCTTGGCTGAAAGGCAGAAGAAGCAGAAGTTTGTTTCCTCACCTGTGGTGAGCAGATTATACCATTGCAGTGTGGTATTTTCACCTCGGTGTGCATTTTACAACCTTGTACTTCTCATGCTCAATAATGATTATTTTGTATCATATTCCGATTGACTAAGAATGTCAATCCATTCCCCTCTACCGTGTTTCTGTTTGCAACAGCATTTTGATTGATACTAGCATTTTTACAAAGGTACCTTTGCTCTTGCCAGAAAAGTTGTGTTTGAAGGAGAGTGGCTGTGCCGCATAGCAATGCAATTGCTGTCTGTGGGAAATGCCCTTATGACACATCAGAGGCACTGATGGCTGAGAAACCTGTTTGTGGACTCATTAAAACAACCGTGTGAGTAGGAGCATATTATAACAAAAAAAGAGTGTCTTGGTGGCAGTTTCCAAATGTAAGTTACAGTGCTTTGTAACTGCTGGAAGCTCTGGAATGGAGCTGGAAAATACAATTTAAATATTTTAATGCAATTCAATAGATGTAGTTTCGTTCTTTGTAAACAGTAAGTATGTACTCCATGGCGCCTTTGAGATGGGCAGAAGAAATATTAGGAAATCAGTATGTGTAGCAGTGGAAAGAGATGATTTTTAATGGAAGATGTGGAACTATCTCTGCTTCCCTGTTCATGTCACACTAAATAGCGAGTTTTATTTGAAATACATGATAGAAAGCAGTGTAAGTAGGTAATGGTTTAATGTTAAATTTTTGAGATTAATTCAGAACAGAGTATCAAGTCTCATAAATAGACAGAAGGTCAGTAACTCATAAGGCACAAAGAAAAGGACAGGATGGTGGGTTTGGGGTGGGGGGGGTTGTTTGGTTTGGTTTTTTCCTCCAGAAGCATGTGAAATAGAATGGATATCATGGCTGTAATTACTGCTGCTGTGGTTTCTGAATTTCATGTTGGTTTTTTTAAATACCAAACAGAAATAGCATTTCTACACACATATCCCTCTCCCTGCCTTTTGAGATACTGCACATAGGTGGGAGTTGGGAGATTGTGCTGAATAGAAATTCTGGAGCACTGGGAATTTCATTATGTAAACTAGTTTCAAATTGTGTTTAAAAAGTAAATCAAGTATGCTTGTAGAAATGTTCTGTTTGAAGCAGTGTTTGAGCCCTGACAAATGCAGAAATACATTGCTTTTGTTCCTAATGTATTGAGGGTGAGTTGAAATGATGTTGGTTGGACACTTGTTGTATTAGTATTGAAATAATGCAAGCTGATATTTGAAAATGCTTCCCTTTGTAAGATTGTTTTGCTAATGGTGAATCAGTGCCAACAAAACTCTGCTGTCATGAATACCGTAATAGCTTTTCGCTCTTGAGCTGTTCTTGATCTAATTTTCCTATAGGTGATAGATATTATTTTCAGGTTTTTTATTTTGTATTCTTAACTTGTGAAGTTGCAACCTAACCTGATATCTGTTCTACTTTTAAGTCGTGTGATTAAGACAGACATGGAGTTGGAAGTTCTGCGCTACACGAATAAAATCTCCAGTGAAGCTCATAAAGAGGTAATGGATCCTTTACTGTTAATAATTTTTGTTCTTAGTGTAGCAGTGGTACTCAGAAAATGTTCCCAGCAACGCTGAA
This sequence comes from Buceros rhinoceros silvestris, assembly GCF_000710305.1. Taxonomy (NCBI): domain Eukaryota; kingdom Metazoa; phylum Chordata; class Aves; order Bucerotiformes; family Bucerotidae; genus Buceros; species Buceros rhinoceros. The sequence goes on along the minus strand of NW_010404048.1, from coordinate 55,428 downwards.
TTGGTTAGTAATAAAATAATGGGAAGGCTGGATAGAAATAGGAGGATAATGTCCCTCCTATTACAGCCCAGTAATATACCTTGCTTTGTCCTTGAACTCACTGGTGCGTTTGTGATGTGTAAGAAATGAAGTATTTTTTGGATAAGAGCTGGAGCTCCAGCAGAAGGTGACCTGCTTGCAATTTGTCTGTCCTGTATGCACAAACACCTGTATAGTAATGGAAAGAGAGGAGATCAAGGTTATTCTTCTAGCTCACGACAGCATGTGTAGCTCAGAGAAGTTTGACTAGCTGGTTGTTACTGTCTCCAGATCCTTACAGACTGAAGGAGCGTTTCCATGCTAGTGAAGGATAGTGCAAGGCTTCCTTAGGTTGCTTCGCAGAGTTGAGTGTGTCCCCTGGTACGTGTTGCTATGCTGTTAACATAGCAGTATGGCAAAAGACAGATCCAGGCTCTTAGCAAGGTTACTCAGGTTGGACCTAGCACCAGTGGAGACATATTGCTCTACTGGTGTTGGTGACAAAACTGGGGTGTCAGACCTCCACATAGTGATGTAGAAATACCATGACTTCAGACTGATGATCAGAGGGAGCTTAAGTACAAGTAGCTGATGAGGTTACTGACTCAGCTGTTGCTTTTGCTCCTGTTGCTCAGATTTCTGAACTGTGAAGTGTAAAAAAATATTTTAAAATTAATACTGTAAAATTGCAAAGTCTAGGGATAGTAATTTGCATTCATTCTACCTGGTCCTTCATCATCCTTGAATAATCTTTCCAGATCTGAGAGAAGTTCTTCCGTAGAACGGTTGCCTGGAACTTTTATAATACAGAAGCAGGCATAGGAATAAAACTGGTGCATGTTCTCAGCAAATCTGAGAACAAAAATCAGACTTAATGGTTGCAGAACAGTGTTAACTCTAGTAGCTTTCTGTTGATTCAGATCGCAAAGTATAAAAGAGAATCTCCCGTTGTAGTACATTCCACCTCACAGTTTTGTTTTGCTGGTGTTTTATAAAATAAATGAACTTGCTGCTGAGTTCACCAGAGATTACAGAATTAAGTATTGGTATTTTGATGAGCTGCACTTCATTAGGATATAGTAGTTTGGCCATTAAATTTGCTTTATTACTGGAGACTGCTGGTATTTATAAAGATTAAAATGAGTTTGATTTCTAATGAAATTTTAAAATGCATCTAGTGATGTAAGTTTAAATTAAGTACAGATGATATTTTTGTAGTATAGGTTTCTCTGGAGATACTCAGTCATAAGTCATAAATTTATAAATATAAGATTCCCTCCTGCTATAAATATCCCATATTAATACGTGTCTTACAGGTAATGAAGGCAGTAAAAGCAGGTATGAAAGAATACGAGATGGAGAGGTAAGAGTTCTTTCAATAACTGTAGTAAAAAGGAGAGAGTCTCTCTCTCAGCAGTAGCTGAGGCAAAACACTAGCATTGGTTTAGCTGAGACTCAGAGCTCACTGCTGTTTGAAGACTGTTGTAAGTGTTATTTTATTATTTTGTGGTGGCACTTCATCAGTTTCAAACATGCATTTGATGATGGCTGATTATTTTTTGGTGATGGTTTAGAGTAGCATAATTCTCTTCCTGGAGTTTTAATAATTTACAGAAGCTTTATGAAATAGCTCTGACTGTTTGAAGCCATCCAGTAAAGTGGTGTTACGGATAAACATTGCACTTATGCTTATTTTGCTTAGAAGACTGCATGTATGAGTGTTTTAAGAACCTTTTAAAAAACTGTGTTCAATTACGTTTTGCCTGCAATTACAAGTTGGCGTTACCTGTGCTTGGCCTGTATAAGGAGCTCATCTCACAAATGTAATAGCTGTTATTACAGCTGTTAAGAAGTCAATAACAATACCACATGCATCTCAGACGTTGAAGAAGGCCTGCTGTACAGCCATATATAGGAAGCATTGGCTGCTCCTAACTGATACGGTAGTGATGTGTCTAGATACGTTATGTCCTCTTTTACATCAATATTTACATTAGATCATCATCAGCCTATCTTACAAAGCACAGTTTTCATCAAGTCAATTTATTTTTAGCTCACATACAGTGTTTTCAATTTTCAAATTATTTGCATAATGAAGAAATAGAAAATAGGAATAATATCTCAGTTACTGTTGTTTCTTGACAGTATTTTTTCAAACATTAGTAAGCAAGGTAGTTCAGTACCCAGTGAGGGGAAAACAAACTGACCTCAGTATTTGTCATCAGGATTTCAAATAATGCCCTTAGAACATATACAATATGGAAAAAATAATGTTACATTTAAGCCGTTTAAATTCCTACAGACCCTACAGGCTCATGCCTACAGTTTGACTGTGCTTCAAATTGCAGTTGCATGTATCACCAGTTAACAGAAGGAAAAAAAGTTGCATACGTTCCCCTGTTAACTTTATTAATGAACCTTGTGTTTGTGTTCGTTTTACTCACTGCCCATGGTATACATGCTGATAGTGAAATTTTGCCTCTGGAAGTCAGTAGTAATCAAAAATTTCCATAAAGCAGAGTTTGTTCTCAAGTGCTTTTAAATGTCATGATCCAGGCAGTTTGGTTTAAATGTCATGCAACAAATACATATATCGAGACTTGTCCGTAAGTCTGAGGTATATTGCATTTTCACTCCAGGACGTTCATTTTTCTCTTCCATACACATCAACCTTTTGAAGAGATTAAAACTGTGTTTTTAATTTAAAAAAAAAAAAAAATTAAGCAACTGTCTGTTAAACCTGTTTAAAATTGCCTTCTGTTCTTCCATATGTCTTGATAGATTACACTTCTTGAAAGAGTTTGAGGTTATTTCACTAATGAAAGAGGTCTTGGCAGACTACTTCTTAACGTCTGCCTCGGAGACTATAATTAGAACCTCACTTTCTGTTGCTGATGGAAATCAGCCATGCTCCGGTTTCTGTTCCCTTACTGCTTAGGGGAGAAGCATCCTAAAAATGTAAACCTGTCATTTCCACAGCTTTCTGGCAAGAACTGTGTAGTTGAAATGTTTATAAATTAAGTTAGAAAGCAGTCTAGGAAATTTTTACTCTGTATGCAGGTAAGCTGTTAATGTAGTCTAAGAATGTAACTTTCAAAGACCTAAAATTAAGTAACATTCAAAAATAGACAATTTTCATTGACATGGTAGTTTTTAATTTTTTTTGTTTGTTTTGTTCTGGTCAACAGGCTAGATAGCTTGCATTCAACAGTTTTGGTACATCTGAAATTTGGGGGTCCAGAGAACCAAAATTTTCAGTCTGCATAGATTTATCTAAAGTATTCACACTTATATTTAGGAGATCAATTAAGTTAATGAAGTTTTTCATTTTTGATGTTTCTATGGCTTTCACTCCCTTTATGAAAGCTTTTGAATTGTGTGGCCCTCTTCTCTGCCTGCTTTCGCAGATCCCACTTCATGGCTGTGTAATTGTGCATCTTTGAAATTGATATGGATATCTGTTAAAGGTGGCCATATACATATTGCTTTACTTCATTCTTTGACATTGTGGAGTATAGCATGGGTGATTTTGGGTACAAAGCTGGGCTGACCCTGTCTGCTAGGAAGAATAACCCAGAGATCCCAAAGGCAGTTAAAATATTCCATTACTACATGTAGGACCTAAGCATTGCCTTTTGTTCATTTGGGCCTTCCTACAAAAAATAAGTTGTTTTATTTCTGCTGTATCATACAGCAAAACCAAGTTCAAATACTCTAGGAAATGTATCTAAGAGTCAACAATACATGAAGCTAGTTATATTTCCATGACTGGGATTATTCTCCGAGAAGTAATTTGAAGGAAATTGAATTATGGAGTCTAGGTAAGTCTCTAGGTAAGGTAGTATCTTTTATTTTGAGGACTGAGCTTCAGAAATACGTCGGAAGTATTCTTTATGATTATGGTCCACTGGTAAATGATTTTGAACCAGTGTGTTAATGCTGAGATATGTAAAAAAATAAACACGTTTAACTGCAAGTCCAATCAGCCCTGACTTCTCTCTTTGGTTGGATGTTATTTAACTTCAGTCCGTGGTTGGTTGACTTTAAGGAGACAGCCAAGGCAGTTGTCTACAAACAGTAATTCATAGCATGTGTAATTGCATATAAAGTCATTTTGGTAGGTCAGATTCTGGATTTCTCTGAAGTACTTTGTTTAGTATTTGTGCTTATCTCATGTTTAATTAATCTTCTTTAATTAAAGGCTTCTAATTAGCAAACTGCTCTGTAGTGAATACATTGTTAAAATACAGCAAAATGATAAAACAAGTATCTTCAGCTGAAGAAGTATGTGACAAAAATCTGTTATTTCAGCTAGATTTTTCTAATTATGTATATATAAACAGAATTATTTTGTGTGTGTATATATATACACACTGAAAGCACTAATTAGGACCTACAGTCATCTGTTTCCAGATGCTCTAAAGCTCTGGAGATACCTTCTCTAGATCAGTGTTTATTGATTTCTAGCATGTTGTCTATGCATCTGCTTAGTACTTATCAAACGAAGTTTTGAATCTGCTGCGCATTTTCTCGTTTGTTCCTTTTTTATTGAAGAGAACAATTTTAAGATTGGGTTGGTTACTTGGAATTTTCAATTTGATTGGGAATGACATGGAAGTGTATTCTGTAGCAACAGGAGAGCAACTTACTTCATAAAGAATATTGGACATGTACAGCTAGTGTATGCATTTTTGTGGGGTTTTATCCTGTTCTTAATAGTGATAGGACTGTGTACACAGTCCTGAATTCATTAAATGGTATTGTAGTCATCATCGCCTTGATGATGCTGGGCAGCACTAGGCCAGGCCTAAACCCTCATTCCCTTGTCCAAGATCCCTCTACATGATTTGACTATCTCTGAACCCTCTGTGTCTGCTGAACGCGGGAGAACCTTAGTATTATCGTGCAAATAACTGTGATTCCAGAACCCAGGATGCAAAAGTGTGGATCCTGATCCTGCAGAGTGGGCGCTTTTAAAACAAAGGAGTGGCTATCTAGGGTAAAGGGCAGGTAGTGTGGTGTGCAGCGTCAGGGGTGGGTAACAGTACTTTCCATGTTGTTTCCATCAGTAAAAGCAGCAATGCCCATACCGGCATGATCCTGTAGCTCTGGGGCACTTTTTATTATCAGCTTGCTGGGGGAAGCCACTTCATCTCTGCGTGTCTGCTTTCCTCTCCAAGGTGTGCCTTCATTTTCTTATGACTTTATATGCTCTGGTGCTAAGGTTGGTTCAAGAAATGGAGGGCAATATATGTTCCGTATGATCTCGCACCAGCTGGTTACTGGTGATGTTCCTGGGTGTGACATTGGCTCTCCAGATGTGGTTGTAGAGGTGGGAGTTTATTCAAAGCATGTGCCAGCCAGGTCAAGAGCTTGTTTTCCAGCTGTACAGGTGCCCCCTTTGTATGTAGTGCAATGGATCTTTTAGGTCCATACAACCGTACAAATAATTGTGGGGATTTTGTACTCGTTAATACTAAATTTAAACTCCACTCTACTGTAATACCAACAATTTAAAGAATAAAATGGCAAGAAGGTGGCTACAGAGGTTTTTCCTTCTTGGTTTGCAATGCTTACAGACTGTTTTTACATCTTGCCTCTCTTAACCAGCCAAGGCTGATACGAGTTCTTTATCCCTTTTCTTTTTAGTGCTGTCCCTGATTCCAAAGTGGAGCTTAGGCTCTGAAATGACTTGCTGTCATATCTGTCGATGTTAAATTTCATTATCTGTGGAAGTGTGAGTGTGCTCTCATGGATTATGGCTTGCATCTTTCATTTATCTCTCTCTCCTTTGCTCCAGTGGAACAAACTGAAAATAAAACATACATGTTATTTCACTAGAAAAGAGAAAATAGCTAGGAATAATTTTATTTTCCTTTGTGTATTTCCTTTTAGTGAAATACTGATTATTTTAGCTAATCAGGATTTGCTACTTGCCATTTCCTGATAGTGTTCTTGAGAAAGTCACTGACTTCTGCAGCAAATAATCTTTCTTTTTCCTATTTTTTCGTTATCCGTTTTTTTAATTTAGAATTTCAGCTCAAGTATGGCCTTTGTAAGTCCTTCGCATAAGTGCATGTGGATAGTAAACAAGAATGCCCATTGCAGCTGACAAAAATAGACAGGTGACTTCTTCACAGCCGCTTTTTGATGCGGGAATGGTGTTGAATTGTGCCATGACCCTCACTGGTATTTGTGTATAGGATTGATTTTTATTAAACAGGAGACCAGCACTCAAACAGCATGTCAGTCTCAAATGTGACTGCCTCGTTTCCCAAAGCTGCCTCACAGTTAGGGGTGATGGGTTTTTAAATGTAGGTTACTGCTACCGAAAGGCTGGATTTAAAACTTCAAAATATACAAAAAACATCTGAAAGAGAGGAAGGAGGTGGCCTTTCCCCACATTAAAAAAAAAAAAAAAGAAAAATCTGCTTGTTTTTCCTTAGTTTCTGCATGCCTGTGTGACAGGACTGGTTAGCTGTCTGCCTGCTGTCTGGATGGTATTTTGGCACCAAGACAATCCTGCACCTAGGATCATTTATTTGCCTTTATATCTTGTTCTAGTAGAAGGGTCAAAGGAAGAAATGAATTAGCAGCAATTTCTGGTTTTAGCAAAATGTCTGCACTGCGTAACAGACCAGGAGCTTCTATTCAGCCGAGATCATACTGGGGCCAGCGAGGAAGCAACTAGCTGAGCCAGTGGTTTTGTACCCGTATTGGGGAAGCACCTGGTAGGAGACAGCAGCTTGGAATTCCCCAGAGCTTTATAGAAACGGTGGTACAAAATATGACCTGCAGTGGTTCAGGGTCAGGTAGGCAGCTTAGCGCAGCTCTCACAGCACGTGTTGGGTAGCTGCTAATTGCTTAGGTAGAGTGAACCACTCAATCCCAGGTGTCCAGTGCCCAGAGGAAATTCAGTATAGTATCTTTGCTGGGAGGAATAACTGGCTTCAGAGACACTTCCTGCAACCTTCCCCTATTGCCTGCCTTCCCTCAGGTACAGCTGGTCCTTTGATATTTTAAACTGGGCTGTGTCTGCTGATTTCTTAATCCGAGTGAAGCTTGTAAATAGTCCTAAAATAACTCAGAATTTAAAATTGGTTTAGAAACCTCCTGAGCATTGTTCCTTTTCTGTGACACAGAGAGGCACAAATGCATATGTACACACAGTCGACTCAGCAGAAGTGGGGATGAGGATTACCTCCTGAACGTGGAGACCTCCTGACTCATCACCTCATCTGCTTTAGGAGAAGTGCTTCTCTGTAGTACAGTCCACTTGGAGAGGTTTCAGGCTTAACTGCTGGGAGGGAGCAGTATACTCACAGTATACTGTATACACAGTATACTCACAATAACGTCTCAGTGGTTTCTGTTTGCAGGAGGTCCTGTGGCAAGCTTGTATATTCTCACTTTCAGTAGAGGACAGCTTGGTTCACCTCCTGGATGTCACTTTAATTAGCTCTTTGTGTAGAAGAGTGCTGTTTAATTACACAGGTCTCTTTTGTGACTTGGGATTGAAATTCCACATAATTGGGTTTTATCTTCTACAAAAAAAAATGTGGAATCGGACCACATGAGAGTTTTAAAATAAAATCCTCTATCAGGCCACAGATACCAAAGAGCAATTACCATGCTGGTAGGAGAAAATGGTTCCCTTTGGAAAGGGAACTATGGAAGGATGTATGCTGCATGCGTGCATATAGAACTGGGCTTGTTTGTATAGCAAGATAGAACTCGACTTTAAATGCTGTCGTTGTATGGCTGTTAATGTAGTTAGTGCTTTAACAATTCGTAATTACCCTTTTATTATCTCCCTGGAAATCAAAAGGTAGTCACAATTTTTATCTAAATTTGGAATCTGGTTGAAAATTACAAGCAACATTAATTTCTGTGGGTGTTTTGTAGAGCGACTTACTATTATATGTATTAAGGAAAGAACAAGATTTCTTCTCAAATTACCAATGATCTCATTTTTTTCTGAATTTAGCATGGCATTGAGATAGCTTGTCATTAGTAATGCTAACTAATTCACTAAGATTGGAGATATGTGAAATGGAACTCACTGTAAAAGACACCAGGCTGAACTGATGATTATTTGCTGTGGATTTTGTTCATGCTTGTTCAGACAAGTCAAAAAGTAAAGTTTCTACTATATGTGAGGCTTTATCTGCACTGTGAGCTTTAGTTCAATGACTTTTGGTAATAACTGTCAAAGCAGAGAGATCAGAATTTTGTGTTTGCTGGCCCTCATTTTTTGATAACCAGAATAGCTACATGGTCATGCTCAGAGACTAGAAGCCCAGCTTGAGGGAAATGGGTAGACTACTGCGACTGTCCATTAATATCGTGATATTGCACACTGACCTTCTGAAAATCAAAACCGTTTCACACATATTAAAAGAAAATGAGCGTATTCTGTTCCTTGCTTCTGGCATGTCTCCTGCATAAATTCTTTGCTAATTTGGTTCTTAGTGTGCAAGTGCTGCCTTCTAGCTTATTAAGCAGCATTTCTAACTTCTATCCTGATGGTTTGTGTTTGGTTTTGGTTTTTTGCTTGTTTGATTTTTGTTTGGTTTTCTGTTGTTAGGTAATCTCTAGGGGAAGAATTGTGCAGAACTGTGAACTGTTTTGGAAAGTGGTAGATTTTTTTTTTTTATATTGTACCCATTATCAGCAGTATTGAAAAATACAAGGTCGGGATTATTGCAGGACGATATGCGATAGTCTTTTTTAGTTCAGTTTTTCCTTGCAGATGAACTTGGTCTCAGTTGCAGAATGCTGTGTTCCTCTCAAGTGTTGTAGGTTTTTTTGACCTAGGTCTTGGTCATGGAGCTTCAAGTGTTGTTCAGAGATGATAGACTTAGGTCACTTGATGCTTGTTAAGGTCTGAGATTACAGACTCTTCCTGAGTAGATCAAATTGAGCCTTGAGGCAGTCTTGGGAAGTGAGAGATGCAAAGAGCTTTGCTGACACCTGATCCTGTGTCTTCCAATTCATCTACTGAAACCTGTATATTTAAATGAACCAAGGAGATGTGTGGTATTTGCAGGCTCCACAAGTTAATCCATTAGTGCAAGGCACAGTTGCCATCACTTCTTACTTGGTACAATCCTCTTGTAAAATGTCTTTCAGGAGGATTGCACTGGATTTCTGCTCTTGTTTCAGAATGAAACTGGTATGTCCTCTGGGTCAGCACTGGACGGCAGAGGTGGAGAGGCGTAGTGATTTGACCGCCTACAATAGGCTCTTGAAGCTAGATTTGGCATATTTAGGAAGACTGCTAAACTGCTGCCCTCCGGGTCCCTAGTGCATTATCTGGTTAGCAGATAATTTGTTAAAGTTGTGTGAGGTTGTTAGGATTGTGAGAAGTTTAGAATGTTAGATGGGATTTATTCTTACCTTTTGTCTCTGTAATCTCTAGATCTGCTCTCTAAAGGGAGGAATAATACATTATGTTGGGTCAACTCTCCAGAATTTTTTTTTTTCTTTATTGTGTGGAAGGAGGAGAACAACAACATGTCTGTGATTAGTGTGTTACTTGGATTGGAAATGACAACAGCATCCATGAGTTGGCTTCTCAGTCCTGCAAGATTTGGGGAGATTTCAGAGATGTTTGTGCTGAGGTAAAAGGCATCTGGTTTTTATCAGAAATTCTGTCTTTGTGAGGTGGAAGTCGGTATCATATGGCAAGAAACCATTTAACTGAGGAAGGTCCTGGCCAACACTATTTCTGTGGCTGTTGCAGATCAGAGGCTTGTGTCCATAAGATCTTCATAGGCTGTCTATCATTTGTTTGGGTGAGGTGAGTTTGTAGGTAGTTTGGGGCTGGTGTGGCAAAGTGGTCTCTGTTACTGGAAAGAGTTCTTGAATGGGTGTTGTAACTTCCCTCGAGTAGTTTTCTATATTACTTCATGCTCCATTTTCGTATTGGTACTGATACTTGGGAACAGTATAGAGATTTGACCGCCTACGATAGGCCCTTGAAGCTAGATCTGGCGTATTTAGGAAGACTTGCTAAACTGCTGCCCTCTGGGTCCCTAGTGCAGTTCAGAATAATCATTGCAGATCGGCCTGTTCTTATGGATTGATTCATCCATTCAGTCCATCAGTCTGCATTAACCTCTGATTTCCACTGTTGGTTTCGGTCTTTCTGCCCTTCACTTCAGCCAGCTCTGGGAAAAAGGACCAGCGCATACAGAGATGGTGTGTGGCTTGAGACCAGCGAGTGGAGCAGTGGGACCCTGTAAGTAGTGCGTGTCTTGTTTGCAAATGAGCTTGGGGACATTTAGATTTTGCGACCTGCCTACCTGCACCTGTGTACTTGTGTTTAGCCCCTGCGTTAAGAAAGGAGTGTTGAAATGTTCACAGGAATTTGAGAAGGTGTCATTGATAGACTTGGTTGCAAAATTTGCCTGCATCTTCCTGAACCAGGTGGAGTCCTGCTTCCTCAGCTTCCTTCCCAGAAAAAACTTCCTTTTGCAGCTGACTAAATCTGGTTCAGACATTGTCATCATAAATTGAGTGTTAGAATCTTTTATTATCCGTAAGGTAGTAGGTTTACATATCCCATATGAGAAATTACTGCATTTTCCCCAAATAATAGTTCAAGTATTCAAAAAAGTATTGAGGACAATTTAAGCTCTATATTGGGACCACAGCCGCCTTCTAACCTGGGTGCTTCTGCTTACTTTGTGTCGTAGAACAGAAGTTCAAATTCAAATATTCAGTGTGAAACTGAAAGGAAGATCTTGAAGCGGTGGCTGGCATTCTGTGTCACTGAATAGCGCTTGTGTGTTATGTGCTGTGTGGGTGGCTGTGTATTTGCTAAGAAGCATAACTGAAGATGAAAGTTTAATTATTTCTTCAAGGCAAATCCTCTCTCCCATGGACTTAAACTTGTATAAGAAAAATGAAAATTCATCAGGAGTGTAAAAATTGGCTAAAATTAAAAACCATTTATTTTTACCCTATTTATTCTTCTGAATAATAAAATTTCCCCATGGGTTTTTGGAACATATGAGGAATAATTACACTGTAGAAATGGTGCTTTAGTTTAGTGGTGCTTCTAGAGCTAGGGCAAACATTGTGATTATGCTGCAAGCTTAAGTCTAGGTTTTATAGAAAATCTCATTCAAGGCTCAGTAACCGTCAGGTGTTTAAAAAAAAAAAAAAAAAAAAAAAAAAAAAAAAAAAAAAAAAAAAGAAAAAACTGACCCATGGATTGGTCCCTGTGGGAGCAATTATTCTTTGCAGAGATTTTTTTCCAGCACTGAGTATTATAAATGTCAGAAAAAAGTTTAACCCTCAGTACCTCTAAAAGAATATTTCCATACCTGCTGGCAAGAATATAAATTTTTAGCTTGTATTTGCAAGCATTTTGTGTTTAAGCCGGCGTTTTTTTTTAAAAAAACCCTTGTCTTTATAAACAACTCAAAGGTAATAATACTGTCTTTTAGTTACAGTCTTCATGCCTTGGTGATGGCAAAACAGGGGCTGAAGCTGCCTGACACTGCATAATGTAGTGCCGTGCCCAAGCCTCTTCTGATGAGATTCTTGCACGTTTGGTACAGTGTGAGTTGATGATTAAAACCTCTTGTCTGCCAGTGGCAGAGAGGGGAGAATGTGAGTGAGCGTGGGGTTGCTTAGGAACACGGGTTAGCATCTGATACGCAGTATGCATGAGTGAATTGTTTGGTGAACAAGAGCAAGATGTTCATCTTCCAGCTATTGGTCTGCTCAAAACAGTGGGTAGCAGGAGCTGATGCTTGCCTTCAGGGGAGTCTGCTTTCTTTTGAAGAGATGCAACGCATGCATTTTCACCTCCTTAACCCTGCTGTGTTTTTCAGTCTTTTCAATCAAAGCATGTGCATTATTCCTAACACAAAATAATATTTTTCTATTACTTAAAATAGCTGATCCAAACCCAGCAGATATCCTGCCCCATCCCTCTCTATTTTATGTTTCTTCTTCAGTACTGAGTACAATTTCATCATTAACTGTGATAAAATGGATAGAACTTGTATCACGTGTTCAAAGGCTTTTGCAAAGTGAAAGTAGTTGCGAGATGCTAAGAGTAATGTTATGCCACCTATCTCTGAAGTTCAAGTCTGAGATGACAGAAGCGCCTTTCATTCACCATAATACTGCAGTGATGCATAAAGACAAATAGGTGTCAAATATACCAACCCTAGGACAGGATGGGTCACCTTCATTCGTACTTTTTTTCCGCAGTTGCTGATTTGAATTTATCACATTGGTACTTCTCTAAATGTAAAATATTGATGATACTCAAAATAGTATCAGGCAACATTGAATTGAAGAGCTTCTGGTTTTGAGAAATTAAGGGAGAACCTTGCAAGTAAAAATGGATGTTTCTTCTGTTCTGTTCATGCTAAAGAATGCAGATTCATTTGTGTGGACAGACACAAGTGATATCCTCTAGCAATTGTGTAGAACTTTCAGTGAAATTTGATCATTTTTTGGAGGAAAGTTATGTTAAGTTTTGGTTCAGTTACGCTTAGTGTGCTTAATTGTATGAAGAAGTAATTTTTAAAGATTTTGTGAGGCCTTTTGCAGTTCAAAACTTTCTTCCAAAATATTGTGACAAACATCAAGAAGTTTATTCCAAAATATTATAGGGAAATGCACTGCCCTGAGGTTATGTACCATGTTATGGAGCTCAGGTGAGATGGCCAGATCTTACAGGGAGCTCCATAACCCCCTGCACAATATAGACTTGCTCTACACAAAATGTCCTGCTTCTCTGCAGGCACCCTGGCTGTTCCTGCATCTGTGAGCATGATCCCTAAACACTAATTATTTTTAGTTAAATTACTTTGTTGTTTGCCAGGTGTATCCATGCCTTCAAGGTTCAGTCTACACATCTGATATTGTTCCACTTTTCCCCTCCCGTTCGGTGAGGTGATGCAGAGCAAAAGGGTGGGTTTATGCCCTTTGCCACTGCTTTGATTCTTTAAAGACAGCTCGGAAAAAATCCGTGGGTGTAAATGTGTAGTTAGAGACTGTTTCCAGTATTCTGTTTGTGAGTGTGTGAGACAAAGGCTGTGTATTACAGTTTTGTACTGTTCCAGCTCACTTGGCCGTGGTTGGCGGGGATGAGTTGGTGCACAGGGTGCTAGTGGGACCAGTTCAAGGATAGAGTTCTGCTCCTGCATACAGTCAGTGCTCTGTACCAGGTTCATCTCAGCAGTCTGCTGGTGGCCTTACATTGATCCTCAAGACCCGAGTGGGCTGTGGGCCTCCAAGCTTCTGACTCAGAGCAACAAATCATGGCAGATCACAGCTGTCACCATTGTCACTCCAAATAAATGCCAGATCATTACCAGGTGACATTTATCTTCCTTCTCTACTTCCAGACTGCTGGTCAGCCCTGTGCTAGCATCTGGTGCTTCTCCCAGCCAAGTCCCCAGACCCCAGAGATATGCTCAAACTCCTGTGGGTACCTTCTCTTGCACCCATCCAGGGCTGCTGTTGCCCAGCCCTAGGCACGGCTGCTAGAGCTTGTGCAGCAGTGGGCTGGGTTGCCGGCAAGGACCTGCTCTTCATAGCTATGTACCATGTTTGTACTGAAACAAGAGGCACAGGGTTGCTTAAAGCTGGTGGCAATGAAAACTTGGCTTGAAGTGTTTGCATTTGTCCAGAAAGAACCTGAGTGAGGGACTGAATGCTGTTGCCTGCTAAAGGGCTGGAAAAGAGAAGTGAATTGTTTGAGCAGTGCCCTTCAGCAACTCTGGAAAGAAGAGACTTGATCTTTCCTGATATTTCAAAGATTAAAAAAAAAGACAAAAAAATTTCCATGCTGTCTTTCATACATCAGGAAGAAATTTAGAAGCTGATAGGGATGAGGAGGAAGCATGTGTCTTTTTATGTATTTTTTTCTTGCTGGGAGAGAGATTTTACAGTGGAAACAGTAGTATTAAATCCTCCTTTTCTGAAAAAAAGGAAAAAAGGCGTTATTTCCTTTATTTTTCAAATGGAGCGTAGGCAATCATGGACATGTTGGTCTACACCAGTAAACCATGCACTCAATTTTCTTTAACTCCGAATCACTCCTACTTGGTTTTACATAGAGTTTTATTTTTTTCAGCCTGAACAAGTATTTTGAATCCATGAATCATTTATTTTGGTGGTTCTCTTTAAAACTGGAAGCAGGTAGAAATTCATCAAGCTGCTGAAAAAGGATCTGGGAAAAAATGCTTATCGGCTGCCATAACAGGGAGTGCACTTGTAGACATTGCCGGTGGCCTTGAGATCAAACAGCAGAGAAATAGCTTCACAGTAAGAGCCCAGGAAATTCTAACTAGGTAATGAGTAGTGGCTTTCTTTTGATTTACAGCATGGCTTTACAACCTATCTATAAAGCTTTAAAGAGGAAAAAAAAAACCTTTAAGGGAAAGGGAAGGACCATACAATTAGTTGTTGCTGTCTCTTTACTTGTCTTCTCTAATTCCAAGAGTGTACACTGCAAATGGATGAGAGTGTGCAAAAGTCTCAACTGTTGTTCAATTCCTTTGTAGATTCAAGCTGAGATACAGTTCACATCGTGCTAGTTCTTGGAGAATATTCAGTTTCATCTTAGCTATAGATTATCTGTAGATGGGTGTTGTTGGAGGAGTTTGACAAGGGTTGCATGTGTGATGTAACTTTCAGCTCTTGTACATCAAATTCCTGCTCTGATCTCCTTTTCTTTCATCTCCAGTATGTGTCTTTCATTAAAGAATGGGATGGTGAAATGGATGTGATAGCTTGCAGAATATTTCAGAACCACAGGTGGCAGTGGTTTTTTCACTCGATCTCTACCGATCAGAAAATTTACTCAGGAATATTGTGCTGGAATTTGGATTTAGAAATGTAGTTTGTAATTGTCAAGACACCATTTGGTTGAGGCTGCTGGGTCATTAATTTGTTTGAAGTTGACACTTGAGTTGAAAGACTAATAGCTGCCTGGGTGCATTGCTCTTTTTTAAATCTAATCTGTTACAGAGTTTGCGTGTACTGCAACTCTGGATGTAGTTTGTCATTTTTATAGCTGGGGGACAATACTATTGTTTGGGGACCTGGGGCTTTACTGTTCACATGCACAGGCATTTTGTGGTTCTTTAGTAAAGCTTCGACATAATGAAGAGCTGTTCTTTCCAATCTTTAAGTTTTAGTATGTATATTCTAGCAGCTGTTTCCACTATGCAGAACAATTTAATTACTATTAAAATTCGGAAAACTTGTGTTTTCATTATCTGAAAAATGAAAGAATTGTTTGAGTGCTGACAAGGCTGTCAATGTCATTGTTCCTATATTAACATGCACATAATGTCAGGGCTTTTTAGTGCCTGTGACAGACTTTTCTGATGTGAATTTTAATAAGGATTTGTGGGGGATTTTTTGAAAAGTGGCTACTAACTTGCATGTATGATCATTAGTATTTTGTGAACTGAGGTTCACAAACTGAGGTTTTAATTCATAGTAACAATGTATCTGGAGTTATTTCGTCTTCATATTTCAAATTATGTTTTATTCATAATAAAATAAAATTTCTCAGTTCACATAAGAATATTAATTTCAATGTAGATGATGGTATAGGCATGAATGAAAATGTTTCCCCACCCCAATACTAGAAAGCTACTGCTTCATTAGGAAACTAATTATTTTTTTGTCTCAGTTCTTAATATTTCCCCAGTCTGGCTCCTGCTTTACTCTGTAATGATTTAGACTGGCAAGTCAGCAGACAATTCTTTCTTGTTGGGCTTTTGGTTGTGGTTTTTTTTTTTATCCCAATGCTTTCTTGCCAGCACCCATTCATTATTTCAGTATCGGGAATACTTGAAGCTTGGAGCATAAACTGTGAAATATTTGGTACGCTGTCTTTTACATAGTTAATAGATGCAGTGTACGAAGAATAAATCTAATAATGTAGCCTATTACGCTTTACATAGGAGAAACAAAATATGAACTATTTTACAATGCAGAAAGTGCACGTGAATCAAACTTGTTGTTCCTAAGGGATACAATTTTGACAATTTTATGAGGTTGAAATTTATTTGTAGGGTGAGTTGGCACTCGATTTTTGATAAAAGTAATGTTCACACAATATACTGCTAACAAGAATACTTCTTTAAAGCTGCTAGTCTTGCTGATTTGTGTTGTTATAGCAAAGTATCTGTTAAACTCCCTAGAAGTGTGACTCTCCGAGATATACTTAAAACCCGGTGTGGTAATGCTGGTCTGAGTGTGAGCAACCCAAGTTTTCAATCTGCGGCAAGGAACGTTTTTAAGGAATAATAATAAAACCAAAAAAGTTAAGAATCGAGAGGGAGAAAAAAATATGTATTTTTTCCCAATACAGATCTTATGCGAAAGACTCAGCAAAAAATGTTGGCCTTGAAATTGTCATGCTGCCCCTTGCTGTGAAAGTGTGGTCTGATGTGACTGTCCAACAAATAGGACTGTTGGCAGGATTGACATTTTATTGTGCAAATACTTTAACTGTTGTCTTGCAAGGTATTCCTCTAAAAATACGTGTTAAATCATGTTGTGCACTGGGCTGAATGTACATTGCTCAAAATTTAAAATGTGCCTCTTTGCATGCTACGTGCTGCTTTTTCTCTGAAAGGGTATGTAGAAAAAGTAACACGGAAAGAGATCAGAGCTGTGTGATACGTATATGAGGCTCCCATACACGTAATCCAGCAAAGAACGATGGCTGAAACTACAACTTCTCTTGCTTTCCAGACTTATAATGGCATTAGACATCAGTTGAATTTTCCAGCTTGATTTTTAACATCTGTATTTTCATATCTTGTTTCTTTGAAATTGCTTGAAAGTTCTTGGCTGGCAATGTCTATGGAGACCTGCTATTTCAAGAAAACCAGCCTAATAACTGGTATTTATTCTTCTTAATTTTATTTTTCACCCTTCTTTTCCTTTTTACTATTTAAATTGTACCAGAGAGCGAGTCTGCGAGCATCTTTATTTCCTCCTCCTTCCTTGCCTCTTCACTTGTATCTTCTCAATTTCTTTTTTAATCTCTTCAGACCCATGCAACGTACTGAAAGAAGGAAAGGTGTCTCACAGTATCTGTCCCATTATTTGGGATTATCTTTTATTACAATTATCTTTATTGTGAAGAAAAATAGGAAATTCATAGAATATTGAATACTTTTATCTTTTTTCCAACAAGGAGACTGTATCAGATTAGTTTTCTGCGAAGTCTAGTGGTATTCCCTATTTAAGGATTTACTGCACGAGACAATCCTTAGTAAATGAATTACATATTGGCTTGAATGTATGATTTTCTCTGGGGCTAGATTGCTGTTGTCTGGGTGCAAATACATCAAAATATCATCAAGTGCCAGTGTGACAATGCATACCCTTGTGAAGGGTTTTGCCCCTAACATCCTGTGGTATGAAAATATTTATTTTTTTTTAATACTCTAAATACAGGCAGTTCATTAAAGGGGATAGATGAACTTGCCTTGCACAACAGTTATTCTGTGAGAGTGGAACTGAAAACTAGGGTTATAATAAGTGCTCATTTAATAACAGAAGTCAAGAAAGCTGCCAGCTGAGATGCTGCCAACTCTACCAGCTGGGACAAGGATCAGTATATCCAGGGTCTTCTTGGACCAGAAGTTAAAAATGTGTTTCCGTACTGAGCTCTGCCAGAGATGCTAAACAAGTCTCTTTGACCACCTTATGTTTTTCCTTTCATTATTTCTCTTCTCTGTGGAGACAAAGCAGAAGCTCCAATTCTCTGTACGGTACCTATAGCAGCGAATGGCCAGCCTCAGCTCTTGTGGTAACACTCAAATGTGCCCAAAAGCCACCCGTAAGGTCCACTTGCCTTTCAAAGGCAATATACATTTTCTGCAGTTACGTTCGTTCGATATATTAAGGTTGAATTTCAGTTTTCTGTTAAGCTAATCAGATTTGCTTTTATTACAAGGGGATTTGTTGTTGTTAGTCATTAAGAGGTGAAATAAAAGCAGAATGCAACTCAGGAAATTACTAATTAAAGGAGCGGTAGACTTGTTTTAAAAGATTCTTACACTTAGTGATTATAAGGAGAACAAAATTAAACTGCTGGTAAATGATGGAGTAGGAACATAGGTCTGAGTAGTGTCTAAATTGCAGTTCACCCTAGTGCGGTAATTACTGCAAGTAGTGAAAGCAGCTGGAATTAATAGGGAAAACTTTTTTATTCTCCCCCAAAAGCTCGGAGTATTTGTAAATGAGTTTTGCAAGATTATGTGGAAAACACACTTAAGAGAAACATGATAAAATGTATTAGAGTAGTACAAAGAAAAAATACCTTTTTTCTTTTTTTAGCTGTGGGTGAGCTTTGTACATCTAGGTCTTGTTTTGACTAGCTGTGATCAAGAGGATGAAAATCTGAATGATTGTACACTTGAAAAAGATGACTTGTAGCAATTTAAAGAGATTATATGGCATTGATTACTTTGTAGGAAAGTAAACAAAACAGTTTGAAGAACTGCCGTTTTATTTCCATATTGTGTGTATTTCAATAAAGGTGTCCGTTTTCAGTTGCAATTATTAGAAATTCAGAGAGAGAAATTAAAAATCTGTGTACTTCCCACAGAGTCACCACAATTGTTAAATGTTAGCCTTAAGCCTCTCCTTTCCCATTTCTTCTAATGAAGACTGGTAGAATTAATTCACTCACCTGAAGAAGTGCGGAGGAACTCTGCTTTCCCGAAGGGCTGTATTTGGGGCAGGCGAGCTCACCTGGTGCACAAGAAGCTGCAAATGGAACAGATTCATCTGCTTTCGTTACCCAAGCTAACAGGGAATTAAGTGTAAGGCTAGAGAGCGAAAAATATATTGGATTCCTTTCAGCTTAGATTATCAAAGGAGCTGTTGCTAATGTAAGGAAAGACCTTTTGAAAACGCCGTGGTCTCGCTTCCATAGTGCTTTTTCAATAGAATTTCAGGGTTTTAAGGCTGAATTTTTAAAGGCAACTGTGTCTTTTTGGATAGAGCATGCTTTAGTGTTTTGGGAATGTGGGCTTAAATTCCCAAGATACTTAGATACTTTCTGAAATTACCTTGTATCTTCTCAGCTAGTCTTGATTTAAAAGTCTCACTAAAAATCCAGGAGGGGCATAAAGAGATGCTTCTGTTGAAAAGGAATGGCACGTGTTTGTATAACCTGCTTGCTGTCCTCTTCCCTAGTTCCACGTTAGAGAAAGCGGTGAGCAGCAATGTAGTCCACCACGCAGGTCAGTGATGTGGCGCGGTGAGTGGAGGGCAGCTCAGAGGCAAAGGCAGGTCCTAAGGAAGGAACCGCTCCCGCCTCTTGTCCTCAGCTGGATTTTGGCACTAGGAGAATGCTGCATAAAGTGGTTTCTCTTTAGTTCTTAGAGGTAATTAACATAAAAGCAGGAAATGCTTGAGTAAAAGTAATTTTCCCGTTGTTCTGTTGTGAATGCCGCAGTGTTACAGGACACAAACCTGAAGCTTCAGAGAGCAATAAGGGAGACTTTGAACATATTAATAAAGAAATGGCAGTATTTCTGTGATCACTTGAGCCATTCTTCAGTAGCTATCTTGGGTTAAGTTTGTTTGGGTTTGGAGACCTTTTCATTTTCATATTGCTTTATATTTTATGGGGTTTGGTTTGCCTTTTTTTTTTTTTTGAGATGGACGGTGACAAATGTGTCAGAAACAAAATGAAACAGGTATGAAGGGAAAAGGAAGGTTAAATGCTATTATGAGCACTGTACATTTTGTTAAACAAAACAGGAGGTGCCACGGAACATTTCAGTTGCGAAGGTTTGCTTTGTTTCCTTTCTTAATATGAATAATATTGATGCTCTGTCTTTGTCTCCTGAAAGCTCAGTATTTGCCCATGCTTTATCTGTCATGAAACTTGGGCATCTGCCTAGTTAAAAGTTATTTCTATTTGACTAGTCCATTTTAGGTACAGATGGCATAAAACCAAAGCATGATTTGGTAGCACAGGGGAGGAGGAGAAAATGTTATTTAAAAGCCACTGAGATCTCTAGCAAAGCTGCTGTATTTTCACCTCTCCTGTAGTGATTTTGAGGTTAGTTCTATGTCCAACAATCTCCTTCACCTCACTTGTTCTTGTAGACCTTTGCTCAAGTACCTGTATTAAGTAATTTTAATTTATTATGATCAACCATATACAGTCTGACATTTAGCAAAGTGCTTGTCACTTGGCTGTAAACCATATCATGTGATGTGACCTAACCAATTCTGACAGCAGAGAGAGTTCAACCCCTATGTAGAGTTTTAAAGTTATTTTCAGTGCTTGAAGGTCTGTCTGTGTACAGTATCCACTTAATCTGGCCTAAATCTAGGGAGCTGTCTTCTGCTCCTGCCACTCTCTCTAATGGCTGTTAATAATAGCTGTTCTAGTCACCCTGTCTTCTGACTGAAAATCTATGTGGAGCTGTTGCATTTCATGAGGCAGATCAAAATTGACGTTTTTTATTGATGTAACTGGTTTCTGCTGAATACTTGGGGACAAATAAAAGGAACTGAACTCAAAAAGGGGGGAGGGGAAGTCATTCGTTCAGTGGAATTAACAGCCAAGTGATGTGTAGTTAACTAAGTAGTCCTTTAAAAAATACAGTTTAAAATGTACTTGAAAAGGTAAGAAATAAACCTGCCTTTTGAGCTACCAATAGCTTGAATATATCACATTTATGTTCTTGAATATAAAAAACATTTCATTATTAACTTTAATGAATCCATATTGTCAACAGATCTCATTTAACACATTTCTTCTGCAGTGGATGTAGTATTAAAAGGGAAAAACTGCGCACATTTGTTTCATGATAAAATGAATGATCTTTGTTTGCTGTTACTGTTTCCTAACTATTTTAATATTGATATATGTATGCAAAATAGAACATCTAAAAAGTTGAACATCTAAAAGAATAGAACATCTAAAAAGGTTTAAATTTTAGCAGATAGTCTGGTTCTGATTTACAGCTGGGGCAGGGGTAAGGAGAACAACCAGTAGGTGCAGAATGGGATTATGAGAGATGCCAGGTTCCGTTCCTGAGGAGGGAAACTTGTTTGGCAATTATGTCAGTGTGGAGGTTCCAGGAACGGAGGACAAGTATTTAATTACTTTGAGTTAATGTGATGTTATGAAGGACTAAAGAAGCCTGGATTTATTTTTTAAAATTAGATTATATTTGGTTGATAAAGTTACTTCCACAGCTGTAATACACTTAGCCTTCAGTAATGTATTTGACTTATTACCGCACAACATTCTGATTAGTTGTATACAATATTAATAAGATACACATTAAATGGATTGAAAGCTGGCTGACAGTAGTTGTCAAGGACGAGTCATCTTCTAATGGATGTTCTTTTTTCACAAGTGGGATTACAAAGGAGTTGATATTAAATCTGATGGTATTTGACTTCCAGAAGTAATTTCTAGATACCGATAAATCATATAGATGTAAACCTCTGAGAGTTAGTAGGTCATCAAAATGATGGGAAGGTTGAGCAGTAAGACCTGGATCATTTGATCAGCTGAGCTTATTAATATAAAATTCTTTAATATAGACAAGAGAGAGGTCATAAGTTTAAGAAGAAAGAATTTAGATGAAAGCTAGAAAATGCTGGACTTGTGATCTGGAAATAATTTAGACATGAGAGTTTGCTAACAACTGAACATGTTCTCTGTGTAGTGGAACACTCTCAGAAATTGCTAATGAGATTTTTATATATAAATCAGAACAAAGGCATAATTACCTTAGGGGGAATGAATCTAGTCCAAGGTAACTTTTTTAAAATCTCTCTCTGTGGTACTTCTGTGTCTGATGTCTGTGTAGAAAGTCACAACTAATGTCAGCCCCGTTTTGAAAGTGATGGCAAGGAGCACTTTTTCCTTGAGAAATAGGAGTGCCTACGCACTGACGTATCCATGAACAGGCGTTTTGGTTAACGTGGAAAATTCTTTAAAGAGTGCTGTTGGGGGCTACTTGGGTACTTAAAGCCCCCACGTATTTAGTAGCTGTATGGTGAAGCCTGACAAACTCAAAGAGAAACTGAGGTACATAGGTAAGATATAAACCATAAACAAGGGAAACAGTGAATTTTACCCGTTTCAAAACCCAGCATTTTTAAAATAGAAAAACAGTTTTGGCAAAGACTTTTCTAAGTAAGGACTTAGGTAAGTTACGTGTAAAAGCGCGTGTCTGAGCAAACCAGTGGTCAATGTTTCCAAAAATTTACCTTGAATTCAGAGAATTCAGCAGCCCTCACTGCTCCCTGTGTGCTGTGGTCCTCAGCATGTCCTGGCCTTCTAAGATCCACCCAGTCTTGGTCCTCTCTGCAGCATTTGGAACACAAGCTAGATCTTTTTGCCTTGTGTTTGTGGAGACCTGTCAAATCGGATGGTAAGAGTGGCTGCTCCTATAGTCTGTTGCGGGGCTTTCAGCACTGATCTCATCTGATGCTCGCTCTGTCGGTGAGGAATGGCAAATAAAGCCCATGTTTCTGTTTATATCTCATGAGTTTACTGAACCCACTGAAAGAGATGTACCTCTGCTGTAAGCAGGCATCTCCAGAGGGAGATGAAGGGTGTAATAATGAAAAGGTAATTAAAGAAGTGTTTAAAACACTTTTTATATTCCTGGCAGAGTTAGGGACTGTGGCTTACAGACATTCTGGACTGTCTGTTGGAGCCCCTCACATCCATCCCTGTTGCAGACAAGAAATAAGTGTTGAGAATTTTAGAGAACAGCCGCTGCTGTTTGGATGTGGCATTAAACTCTAGGACATGCTTTCAGGCAGTATGACTGTGTAGATCTTCCCACAGTCTTTGGGGATGTGACTGCTTGTTCATGTGTATCTGCAGACCTAGTGGTGTAAGTCTGGGAGCTGTTGTCCTGCAGGTACTGTCTCTGCATGTTGACCTGTTTCCTCTGTGCCTTTGTCATTGTTCAGGAAGAAGGAGCCATGGTTGGTGGGTGACAAATCTTGTGTGTGGAGGGAACAAATGATGCCATTTTGCTGTAAGAGCATGACTGTGCCTCCTGGCAGATGTGGCTTTGCTATGTGATTTCACATCTTGACACAACCAGTTTCAAGCCCTAAATATATGTGCAGCATGAGGACAAAACTACTTCTATCTTTCTTTGACAGATCCAAAAGTTCTAGCGTTGGCCAACGTTTTGTTTGTGCTAGTGAAGGCTCTACGATGCTAGCAGTGGAGTAACCATCCTCAGAATTTTAGGCATGCAGTGAAATGTTAGGATCATTTATAATTGGTTGATGTCATCTTTCTAATCCTTATAAGAAAGAATTAAAACCATAAAAGCAGTAGATCTGCAGAAACTGAGCACTGAGCTTAGCTATTTTCTGCGTGTCACTAATGAGCAGACAAGCAGGTTTGTCAGGCCTTGCCTGACAGCTTAGATTGTTGAAAACTCTGTTGAGGGTGTGCTTTCCTTTCACTTTCACCGGAGTGTACTCTGCAGCCTGGACTCAAGGAGCCACGATCAGCAGACTGTCTTCTTAAGACTGCAAAAGCTTGAGAGCTGTTGGAATCATCTCTGAATGCATTTCATTTTGTTCCCCGTGTCTTTCAATGGTATTTGTTTCAAATATCGTCACGTTAGGAGTCAAAGTTAGTTAATATGTTTTTAAAGCTTTAGTCTCATGAGTTCAGCTTTGTGAAATTTTCTGCATGAGCAGAAAAACACACGTTGGACTTCCCAGGACAGCATGCAGGGGAGCATAGCCTCTTCTTCCTGAAAACACTTTCTGGTCTGTTGAGACAGAAGATTGTTGGAGACACAACAGATTAATCTGGACACTTTTAGCCATATAATGTTCAAGTGTTGATACATGTTTTCTTTACTTGGAGTCTTTTCCAAAGGCTTAAAGTTCTCTCTAGATTTTTATAACGGATAGTTCATGGCCACAAGAGTAGATCCTTGGAGTCATCTATCTCAGACTTGGCCCTCGAAAGAGTAATTCCACTGAACTGAAGAGGCAAGTGTTTGAAATTCAGGAGACTATAAAATTGATTCTTCCATAAAGAAGTAATTTGTGGTAAACGGTGTAGTTCTCTGGGCAGCTATTCCTTCATTTTATGTGACCAGGACCCTTGAAACATGGTCAGAAAGATTAGAGGAGGACATCTCCGATCTGTCTTTTTTTTTTTTTTTTTTTTTGCAGAAGCCAGGAAAACTTTTCTTTTGACAATTCAGTGTCTGGGAGCAGACTCGGCTGAACACATCATATTACTCTAGGCTTCTGGGGGCATGGAAAATGCAATTCCGAAAAAAGTTATGATAGTGTTCTAGAGTTAACTAGATGATTCTGAAAAACTTAACAATAGTTTAGTAGCTTTTCGGTATTTAGTTGCACGTTCTCTGCGAGGGAAGCAGCAATGCGCTGTTACTCTAGAAAGGGTATGGGAGATTCAGGCAGGGTTGCAGAGTTCTGCGTTCTGAGAAGTAACAATATGTGGCATGAGCTCCTCCATAAACGTGTCTCCCCTGAGAAAATGTTTGTCACCTCTCCATTCTTGCCATTCCATTAACCCAGTCTGCTAGACTTGCTCAGGGTGAAAGCACATAGGCAGCGGGCATTGCTATGTCCTTGCTTCTGTAGAAAGTCTCTGTAGGGAGAAAAGGAAATCATAGCACTTAAGGGCCTAAGTGCCATCTTAAAGTAAAAGCAGTTACTATAGTTAGCATTTAGATACATCAGGAAATTAAATTGAAAGTAAGGCAAGCCTTCATCCATATGTATCTGATTAGCTTCTATCATAATGTGATTTCTGACAGTAGCCTTATTACCTTCCCCAGCAATTCTAACAGTTAAAATATTTCTTCTTGAATATTTCTTCATATATAATATTACTGTATATATGGTCCTTAAACACATTTATCCTTGGCCTCATACTGGGAAGCACCGTAAGGGACAATAAAGACAGTAACCTGGGAGGATGAGTGATGTGAGGAGGTGCAGTCTCATTTGTCTGCTTGTCGCGTCTGTTGACAGTACAAGACTGTCCATACATGGTGGAATAGCAATTGGTTGCCATACATAATAAATTTAAGAGTTAGTTTGGCTTTTTCCCCCTCGAGGAAGATCTACTGTAATCTTTTTAAAAGTAAGGAGTGTTTTCAATAAACCTTGATAAAGCACATTGCCACATCAGCATTTATTCTTGACATCTGTTAAGTATGAGTACTTAAATATTCAAAATGACCTTTCCAGATATGCTCGCTCTCTCAAGGAGATGCAGTTCATGTACTCCTCATAATAAGCTGTTGTTCTGTTATTTATCAGAATATGAATGGACAGTTCATTTTATAAGGTAGTAAAATATATTCCCTGTCCCCAAGAGTTTGCTCTATAAGCAGGAACAGACAAAAAGGGAAATGAGAGGAAAGGATTTATATAAATCAAACCATGCCACAGCTTAAGTCTTGTGTGGCTATTTCAATAACCATACATTCAGTGATTTCTTCATAGGCACTTATAATGTAAAAGCTTGCTTTAAGAGTTTGTTAAATACTAAACATTTTTTAGAGAACACTTGAAATATACCAAAATATCAGCAATTTCATTAATCTATCCAAACAGTAGAAATCAGCTTATGAAAATTAAACTTAACATATCCGAGTCAGTAGAAATAACATCATACACCTTTTTGAATATTTGTAACATACAGTTTAATGGGTAAATTAAGCAGGCTTCTGCCATAAGCTTATTAGTTTCCTCATACCAGATGTAGATCGCTGAAAGCAGTGAAATCCTGAGTTTTCTGACTTATGCAAAAGGCAGTTTAGAAACATGTTTAATAACTGTAATTTATTGAATTTTAGGTTGCCTCAGCAAAAAAATACCTATTGTAATACCATGCAATTTTAAAGGTTGGATCGCTACAGCATATTGAGTGTTCCTGAGCAGCTGTCTGTACTCGATTCAGAAAGGAATAATTTGTTCCATAATTGGATTAAAAACTGACTTAGCTGTAGTAAAGAACAGTTAAACATTCAGCACTTTCACATTTATGTCTGAGCCTCCCATTAATGCAGATAATGGGGAGTTGGCTGCAGTCATTACATTATGTTCATCTATCATGCTCCCCTCCCAGACGGAGGCAAAAGGATACCCTTAATAAATGCAAATTGATGGCTCCTACAATAACTAAAGTATCTCGTGGCTAATGTTGTTTCCTAAAATTGTAAAGGCAAGAAGTAGGAAAATCAGTACAGATGTCACCTTGTATTTTTTCCTTAACTAGCAGGTGTTTTGAGTTGAACCTCGAAGACATACAAGTGTAATAATAAGGATAAAGCATTTCTCTTTATTATGGTCAGTTACCGCTAATCTCCTTTAGAGTTTTAACAGGGATTTATAGGGATTCATTTGTGTTTTAGGTTTGGAGATAATTAAGTACCTTTCTGCTGTGAAGAAGAAATGGAGAGAGAATTGGCTCAAAGCTAAAACAAGATTCCTGTACTAGCACATATATTAAACTTCCTTTTATTTGGTTGTCACCCCAATAGGAATGATTAGTGTGTTGTAAAGGAAGAAAATGTATTGCGTTACATCTATTAAAGCATGTTTTATATGTAACAGTAATTAAAATATAATTGAAATCATGAGTTCTTCTAATTATTGGCTTACATAATGCTGAGTTAGAGTGAGCATCTATAAATGTGTCCTTTTTCCACATCCAGAAATGGTTTGCTGGCAGCATTTTAATTAAAGATGGATTAGTTAAAATGCAGTTTAATCATACTGTCATCAAAGGATTTAGACCTCATTAATTAGCTGTTGATAAATAGGTTTAAACTACAAAAAATTTAATTTAAAATATGCCAGTTGAGATCTAGAATTATTAGAGCTGGAAATGAAGCAATGAGTCTAAGAAAAATTCGTGTCATTAGATTAAGTATGATATTTAGACCATGCAGAACTTAGTTCTGCCTTGTTACTAATGGATGTGACTCCAAGTGGATTTTAGAATTGGTGAAGAAATAAAACCGAGACCTTTCTTAATGATAGTTTCTTTGTAGTGCAGCAGTGGGATCTCTTTTCCATTTATGTATTTGGTGAAGATTGAAAACTCATTCTAAAATCCTTCTACTGTAGAAAATGGATGAAAATAAATCTTGGGTCCAAGGTTTTATGTCTTCCACGTTGCTGTTCAGGAGCAGTGCGCGTGGAGATCCTGCTGCTGTGTTAACTACCAAAATAAAACAGATGGGAAGTTCAGACTGACAGGCAGGCGGGAGTATGAAGCAGCATACAGAAGGTGATGTTACCATAGTGTAGAAGAAGGTCAAGTTCCCGCCTTAAAACGCATACGCTGTGGCAGCACTCTCCTGTTGCTAGCGTTGAAGGACCCAGCTGGAGAGGAGCTGAAGATGGACTGTTTCACTTGCAGTGGCAGTAGACTCCAGAACTGCGCACAGGGTCTACTACCTCTGTCAGCTGCAGGGACGGTCATTCAGCTTAGTTCAGTGTCGTTACTTGCAGTGGTCTAATATAGCTGAAGTCTCAGAGGTGGCAATCTCTCGTTCTGCTCTACGCCCCCTCAAAGACAATATCATTCAATATTTATTGAGGGGGGGAAGAAACCTCTGCTCACCTGCTCATGTGCTAATTTTATTGTTCTGGTGCAAGTTTGAAATCCACCATTTGTTCTTTAATAGTAAACTGGATCATTTCTCCTACTCTTCTCCACTCCTTTACTCTTCTGCACTGTAGTGCTGAGGTTTTTTGTATCAAAACTACCTCAGACGTGTTCTGCAATACTGCACTGTTGTTTGTGAACTAAGTGAAAATAGGAGTAGATAAAGCTTAAAGCATCTGGTTGCCCGTAGAAGATAAATGACATTACCAAAGTAAATTGGTTAACAAAGAAAAATGCTCTGTATGTAAGAACCTCGTAGTGTCTAACATGGGATAAAAGGAAGCACTGCTCACCTTGCTTGTCTATCCACTGGTGGGTAGTTACTGATTCCTCTTCCTTCCCCATGCGCACACTTCTTCCAGCCCAGTTTGATGTGAAGTATAAATACTTTAGGTATCATGGACAAATTACATTTATGGGGGCTTAACAATTTTGTATTTGAACTTTCCAGCTTTCTCATATGAAGACATTTATGTGTCTAAATGATCAAAACGGTGGCTTTAAGTCCTAGTATAAATAGAGAGATCAGCTTTGGAAAATTTGGCCTTCTGTGAATTCTTGAAAAAACTGCTGGGTTTTAGTCTGTCTCATGGCTGTGCTTGGTATTTACACAGAACGAATGCATAGGGACATATTCTAATTGGAATTCAAAAGTAATTTAGTGCACAGGTAACTCACAGATATGCACCTATGTCTTCCAACTGTACTAATAAAAAAGAGAAGAAATTACAGAAAATCCTCCAGGTTCTGTTAGAGAACTCCCTTAAGCTGCTGTGGTTTCCAATTTATAGTTCAAAACCACCTGCCTGCTTTTCAAGGGAAGTCTCAAGGGCTGTATTCAAAGAATACTATTTTTGAAGTGTGTAAAGATTTCTTTTTATTAGGAGGCAACTTTCTCAAAGGTGCACTGAAGACATTTTTGTTGATCTGAGACATTCTCAAACCAGTGAGTGATCCACTGTGATTTTTTTATATATATATA
>NW_010404048.1:24057-26604 GCF_000710305.1 Buceros rhinoceros silvestris | reverse complement strand
TATAAACACATTAATGAGGTACTGACCCTTGAGTGCCCTTGACTCTTCCATACATTCTATGCTTCATGAGGCAAGCTGTGTTTCTGACAGCAGATCTCTCTGATATATAATCTGAAGATCTGGTTCCTGAAATATCAGTATCCAGCCGATGTTCTTAATGTGGCTCCAATATCTGTGAATAGTGAACAGGGTTATTCAGTGATTTTGATCCTCCTTCATCAGAGCCTTTGGAGCGAGCAGCTGTTCCTCCATCCCAAAGCGATGTGCATGTTTTGTTTTGTGGTCACTAAGGATATGGAGCTGGATTAGGGGGACTGTCAGAAGATACCACTGAGGAATGTATTGGGCAATGTTATAGAAACTTAGCTTAAATTTTTAATAAATATTTGTCAGATAGTCTTACCACTTCTTGTTCCCTCTCTCTTTTTCTTTTCTCCATACCTGCTGCATTTTCTTTAATTACAGTTTTTACTGTTTTTGGAAGACATAGGCCAAAATACTCAATTATATTTTTCTTTAGGAATTGAACCTTTTAGATCTAGAAGTCTCTTGGTTTTGGGAGTGAATAGCAAAGAAATACTAAATGTGGTTTTCTTCTAAATACTTCTTGTATCTCAAGAAGAACTGATGACAGGAATTGAAATGACTTGTGAAATAAAATCACAAGTTTGGGAAAGAAAAATCATACTCTGGTGGCTGTGTATGGATATGTTATATTCTAACGATGAGAAAAATCTGAAAATAAGCAAAAACTGTGAGGGAAGTCATTACAGATAGTTTCTATCCCTCCTTCTTTACATGCCTTTTATTCCATTTATCCACTTAAGTTAGGAAAACTGTTGACATTAAACTACTTTATCTGGTTCAATGTACATTCATAGCGCAGATCTGATTGTAACTGTTAGTGTGCATTAGATAGCACTAGAAACTGGACCAAAGATGATCATAAGACACAAGTATCGTTGTCAGAATGGTTCTTAAAATTTCTCAGAGTCTGTAGCAGGTTTTATTTCAATGGCTTTTTAGGCTGTTTTGAAATTGAGGGGTTTTAAGTATGAGTCAAGACTCATCAGAACGGTGGGGATAACACTATTTTGTGCCTCAGCAAATTTGCAGAGGAGGGGGCAAGTGCACTCATGTCAGGTTTACTTAAGTTGATGGTGGCTAATACTTGCTCTTTAAGTTAATGAGAAAAAACAGTGAGATTTTTAAAGCTACCTTCAATCACCATGAATTATTAATCAGTTAAAGAACCCGATGTTTTTAGCCAAAAGAAAAAGCACCAAACCTGGGATGTACCTCTACATGAAAAAAAAAAGTTTCAAAAGCAATGCAAAACACATGCCAGCTCAAGCAAAGCTGCACGCGTTTAAAAGGTAACATCTGTCATGCAAATACACCCGTGGCTGATCTGTATACACCACCAAGGTATTACGTGCATGATAAGCAATACATAATCCCCCCAGGGAAATATTGGATAAAACATGGCTTTGAAACCCGTGAAAGAAGGAGGAGGTGCTTGACTTTTTCAGCTGTGTTGGTTGCCTTAAAAGCTCATGGCAAAGCATGCAGTGCCAACAGAAAACTGCCTAAACACGCATATCTTCCAATCAGAAAGACCAGGCAAAGTTCAAGATGTGTTATCTGGCACTCCACGTACACTGCAAATTAAATGATATTCCACCCAACTATGTCAGACTTTATACTTTTGTATCACACTTGGACAAAGATTCTTGCAGCGTGTAGACAGTGAAATCCTGGCATGAAGAAGTGTGGTGGCAGAGTCTGCCTTAACTTCAGTGGAAGCAGGATTTAACTACAAAGTACTGGCAGCTTCTCTAATGCTCTCTGTATATTTTTCAGCTTTAAAAAGCCAGCATTTGCCATTAAAGAGATGTGCAATCCTTCACTTACCTAAGACATGTTATACAGGGGTGTTGGCTGTATTGGATAGAAATGGATTTTTTTTTTTTCCAACTGAATGAGCATGTTTCTAGTGAGTCACAGCCCTAAAAAGTAAATTCAAAAAAGTGATGTGAGTAGTTTGACTTGTAGAAAACCCATTACCTGGCAAAGCTGTACTACCTTGAGCTCAGTCACATAAATAGCCACTTCTTTCTTATTCTTAAAAGGAAGTCCATAATGTTCGATGAAAAAAATCAGGTTCTGTTTTTTTAGAAAACAGAAGCAAAGTTCAAGCAGCGGCTAGATTATACAAAACGTGTTAATTTATTTACTACACTTTGCTGCTGATTGAGGAATACTGCAAAAGCTGAATAATACTACCTGGCTGTACAGTTTAATGTAAATTGCAACTGTGAATATGTGATCAGTTGTCATGTGGAAAAATAACTCTTGCTGTTCCTGCACACTAATGATGGAAAGATGTTTACAACCGTCATTATTTCATTTTTAAAGCTGTTTAGAAGGTTACTGAAAGTTGCTGTCTAGAGGAGGTAGTTTATTCAGTCATTTAAGGTGAAATGTCTATAAAATACACTGGAAGTTGCTTTCTGAAATGTAACTATACATTTATGATAGTATAAT
>NW_010404048.1:11148-23895 GCF_000710305.1 Buceros rhinoceros silvestris | reverse complement strand
TCGTGTTTACAGACTAAACCTCGCCTGCAGGCATGGTACAGAAGAGCAGATCTGGAACTTTGTTCCGTATGAAAAGTCCATTTGGTGAAAAAATGTCTGCATCAGAGCAAATGAGTTAGGTGGTACATTTTATTAGTTCGATTTAGTGATATCTCCGCTGTGCTCGCACCATGACTGAGTTTCTCCTTAGCTTCTCATGTCATCTGACCTACTCTCTGCCATTACTGGTTTCTGGGGAAATACCAAATCAGTATTTGTCCTTTGTAAAACCACAGCTTGTAAAGTGGGTCTCCCTACTAAGTCTCTATATGTAGGCTTTTCTTTTTCCTGGGGTGGTTAATTTGTATGGGTTTTTTTGTTTGTTTGTTTCTCTTTAAAAACTGTCATTTTTGTGTAATTTTGAAATCTGGTTTGGATTTACAAGCATGTAATGTCTTTAATATCCTTCAAAGCATTTGAATTGTGTCCTGTGGATTGCTGCTGCAGAAGGACAAAATCACAACATCTCTATTCTTTGAATAGCACCATTATCACTCTGTTAATGAAATTATTTCAGTATTAGAACAAAAGAGGTTTTTGAAATTCATTTGGTATTAAAGGGAATTGGATTGTAATTAGAGCGTATTTCAAAAAGAATAAAAGGGTCCATGATATGTGCTTAGCTCTTAAAGCACCTAATCCTATATTATTGTGCTTTGGGCACATCTGCCCTCATGTGAAGGGGACGATGAAGATGAAAATGTTTAATGTTTCTAAGGCTGAACAGCTCCTCCAGCAGGACAGCAGTGCAAGAGGAGTACTGTTGGAGTACTTCTTTTTACTTCCCTGACCCTCACAGACACGCAGGCAAACTGTTGTAATGTGTGTTACAGGTTGTTGAGGACTCAGCCTAATGTCACATAATCTTGCTGTTTAATTGAGTCTGGGGGGTTTTTTTTTCCATGTTTATTTAGGGGGAGATACAGAGGTATTTAGGCACCGCAATCTGGAATTGAATAGTTTTGTGTCCTCTGTCTGATGTGTTACAGACAACAAAGCATGAGCCAATGCATTCCAGCAGGGGCTGTGGCACTAGCAGGAAGCGTCTGGCTTGATGTAATGGGAGAGCTCCGCTGGCTTGTCCAAAGAGGAGAGTGTACGGCGCAGTCAGATGCGATTCAGGCTTTGCACATACATGGGGATATTTAGTTCAGCTGTTAACAGAGTGTGTCAGTGAGGTGGTGAAAATGACAGAGCTTCTGCTGAAATTATTTTGAAGAAGAGTTTTGCCCTGTCTGGCAAGCTCCTTCCCCATGAAGGGTTGGTTGAACTTCACTTTTGCTGAATTTACACACCTTAGGCAGAAGGCAGCAGGGTTGAAAATAAGGATCATGGATGTGATTGTGTACCTGAAATGCACCAAGAAGTGATTTTCTCAACTCCTCTTTAGAGAGTTTGGCCAGTTTCAGCATTTAACTCTTACCTTCCCATTTGTGCTATGCTCAGATGAACTACCTTTTGACAACAAGAATTTGCCTTTCTGTGTTGAGTTCTTAAAGGAAAGCAATTTGCTATTCCAAGTTGGTGAGCTGCACTCCAGCCCCTCTTCTCCCCTGCGGGATTGCTCAGTGGGCTTTGTGGCAATGGCATGCCGCTGGGCAGGCCTGCTGAGTGGTGGATGGAGGTGAGTTGGAGTGCTCAGCTGAGCAGAAGTGGGCAGAGAGCCTCATCGGAGAGCACCAACACAGCTCTACTCAAGCAAGACTTGCTTTTCTTCTGTCTTGTGGTAATACTGAATATATTATTAATTGCCACTTTTCTTTCTTTGCAGCCTGTTCCAACACTACTGTTACGCTAGAGGTGGCATGCGCCACACTTCCTACACTTGCATCTGTGGCAGGTAAGTGAATGGTTTGTTCTGAACCATTGCTATCTTTATGGTCAGTTTTCCACTGGATATTTCTGACTTGTTCCTTTTAGGCACATGATGTGTTTGTAAGTGCCACCAGAGTGAGTTTTGAACTGTTCTGGAAAAGCCAAAGAAAGGTGCCTAGTGCTGTGTCTTAAAGAACTAACTCGGTTACAGATTCTGCTACACTTGAGATTCCCCAGGGACTGCTGCTACTGCCAAGATCATGTTTATGCTCACATCTGTGCTGCAGTTGGCTTTTTAATAAATAGTGATAGGGAAAAGGGCTTTAGAGCTATTCTCTGATGCTCAAAAATACTCACTTTGAAATACGCTTTAAGTTTTTCATATCATTCTCAAAATTCTTTGCCTCAAAGGTTAGGACATGATAAAACTAATCTTTTTGGAATTTGGAAATTTTTTGCTGAACAGCTAGTGTAGAAGCTATTGTATTTGGGGAAGTATTCTAACAGTAACAGCTGTAGAAATGCAAATTTTTAATTTGCAGGATTTCAAGAGAATAGTGTAGGATGTTGAAGGACAGCTGTGTGCTTTATGGAGAGATTAATCTTATTTAGTCAGTGGAATTAATCTAATCAGAGATATATGACAGTTAGATGAGGCATATGTGTTGGTGTATATGTTCCACTTTAGATCTGCTGCTACTTACACACGTTTGCTCTACACTGAAGTCACATACACTTATAAAAAATATTTTTTATGTTAATGACAATAATGTTATATTGCTTTGGCAGTACTAAGGACAAATAAGCAACTTTTCTTCTTTCTGCTGCTTACTCAATTACTTATTTGTAATTTTGCCATTTTCCAATTTATATGCAAAAGTGCAGTAGGAGCGTGAGCGGTTTCATGGCAAATTGTGCATCTAAATTGTCTGAAAAGTTTCCCATTTTAACTACTGTCATATAACTTGAGAATTAACTTCCCATTGAAATGATGCTCCATCTCTATGGTGGTGTCACAGTCATGTTGTCTCTGTGTATGGTTTTTCACAGCTATACAGACTTCACATTGATTTAAAGTAAATCAGAATCCATACTGCAGGATCTGTTTTGGGTGCTAGATAACACCAACGGCTTTGCTAAACCTATAGAAACACCTGCCATATGCTGCGTGGTGAGTCCCTGTGACCCTGTGGGGACAGACTGAAGTCTCCGTAGGACTGGAAAACCTTAGGACTTGAGTTACAGGACTCAGGGAGCCCAGGAGGGGGAGAGCCCAAACAGTGGTTCAGAAGCGGGTGATTGGTGTCCCATCCCATCATGCTGGAGTTGCCTAACAGGGAGTGGGAGTGGTGTTTGAGCTGCCTTTGAACCGCTGGAGGATTTAACACATGGAGAAGGGCTCTCCTTGCAAAATCCTAAGTGTTGTGACTCGCTGTTGTAGCTGGGAGCTGGCATTGTATCCTGCCACTATAGTTTGTACAGGCAAACCTGGTTTAGAAAAAATAATTACCTAAGATAGAATACAAAGGTTTTTGTCCATAAATTGCTATATTCTGACTATGAGTGATGAAGTAAGAATGAATACTATTAACAGTTCTCAGCTAGGTCCTAATGAAATGATTGTAAGTAGATCTATTTGATGAATTCAATTAATATAATAGACAGTTTTTATTACCATGGAAATGTCATGCATTGTAAGTATTACACTTAACTATATTTATGATTAAAAATAGCTTTTGCAATTGGGACTGAATAGTTTTGTTCTATTCATACTGAGTTTTGTTGTTTTCCTGACACTTGAAACTGTGGTATTTTGACAGGATCTTTCCTTTTCAGATTAGAGGCCTGATAACAATTACTGTGGAAGAGAATCATGCTTTTAAATAAAAAACAAGTTTTCAATTCAGATTTTGGGGAAGATGCTCACTAAGCTGGAAATCAACAGTAATCAATACTGCATTTCAGTACAGAAATAAATCACTTGGCATGCTGAGTGCTGCATTTGTTGCTGTCCCTGTCCAGTGTTAGATTCTTCAGGAGATGATAAATGAGTATTTGGTGTGACCAAATATGCTTTACATGCTCACTTGCATGTATGCACTCTCCAGTCGGTTGAGAATAACAAAACACTTATTTTAGTATTGCAGGTTATCACGTTGCAAGGTTGGTCCTGTAGTTAGTGATGCTTTCAAACATTGTTGACTTGTGATTTGAAGTGCACAGAGGTCACGGAAGTGCAGTTAAATGAGAATGGTAGCGTTTGATAAAAGTGCTTGAATATATTTAGGCACTAATCTGCAAAGGGTTGACTTCCGAGTACTGTTTAAATGCTAATGAATTATTCATGGCAGTGTCTTAGTGTACCAAGTAACCATTTTTACAGCGGGGAAGCAAAGGTTAAGTTCCGTGCACAGTGAGTCCT
Source organism: Buceros rhinoceros silvestris (assembly GCF_000710305.1). NCBI lineage: Eukaryota > Metazoa > Chordata > Aves > Bucerotiformes > Bucerotidae > Buceros > Buceros rhinoceros. The sequence continues at coordinate 19,619 of NW_010404048.1, read as the reverse complement.
GGTGACCCTACAGTGGTTGGCATCCACTGGTAACCAGGTGCAGAGTTTCCAGGTGGAGATAGGTGGAGGTGGAGGCATGGGTATGTCTGCAACTACCACAGAAGCCATGGTCAGCTGCTACTTGATATTGTGGCATCTTCGACTTTGTGTCTTCTGGTAGGTGACAGCTCTCACCAGTTGATACCAGTAATGAAGATTAACATAGTGCAGTAAAATGCCTTCTTCTAGCTGAGGATCATTATAAGTAAAGCTTTTTGGATAAGATTCTAAGGACACTTATTGAATCTGTTTTTCTTTCTTTTCAATACAAGTTTTTAAGATTTAATGTCTTAGGTGAAAAAATGGAGAGAAGCCTGGTAGTGCTTCTTTCTGGAGTTACTTTATTATTTAAATCATGATAGAAATAGTTCATTGTTCCAGTTAATGTTGTTTTTTCTTTAGATGTTCTTAGTGTGGAGCTAATAGCTGCACTTTCTGTGATGCTCAATGCTCAGCTTAGTTCTGTTCTTAAAATACTGCTGAGATCCCTCCTCTTTCTCTTTCTTCTAATAAACCTTTCTTGTTTTCAGGGTGTTTTCTGATTGAAAATATGTTTTGGGGACTTTTATTCCTTCTAGTTACTTGAATCTCTTCTGACTGTTTGCATTCTCAGTGGTGGTAATTGGCAGCTTTTCTGTCACTTCGTGCAATTCTTTCTGTAACAAACACATCTTTGGCACCAGTTAGAGGCAAATTATTAAAGGAATAAAAACAGATACACGGAAATCTTTTGGAGAATTTTTCAGGTTGGCTGCCTGAAGGCAGGCTTTGGCATCCCTGTATGGGGTGCTTTTGAGAGGTGCTGATCTCCAGGAAGGCAGCGTAGCTGCTAGTGATCCACGCTGTTCCAGTGACTTTAGCACTCTAATGCCAGACCTTTCAACTGTTGCACCTTGGGGAGAAAAGAACCACCTTCTACAGGAAGGCTCATTTGCTTTGCCAGTTGCTGAGGAGTTTGTTCAAGTTGTTTTGAAGCCACCTTGAAAGTCTAACTGAATCACGAACAATTTCTGTCTAGCTGTAGCATTTACCTTGTGGGTACACACAATTTCCATAGCATTACTCCTAAAGCATCCTTCCTGTCTTCATCTCAGGAAGGTTGTAAAGATGCTTCCCTTGAGGAAGATTGAACTTGAACCTCTTGGCAGGAAGGGGCTGGAGGTGTGTCCACATTCGTATTTTAATTTGGATTTGTGGTGCAGTTCTGATGCAAGATCCTCCCACTTGTCCACAACAACACGGCTTTGCTCAGAGCCAGGGACCAGTCCTCAGGTACACGTGCTGGTTTTCTTTTGGATGCCAAACCACTGGGAGAACTTTCAGGAGAAGGTCTGATCTACCTTGGTTGCTAATGGGTGTTCAGCCCAGAGCTAGTGGAGTGACATGCCCAGAGCTAGTCCCAAGTGAGCAGACTTCCTTTGCCCAGTCACTTCAAAGAAGCAAAAAACATGAAATGCATATGGTGTATGTATCTGGTTTTCAGCACCAACTGTGCTCTCTCTGTGGTATGAACCCATTTACGTGACAGAGCCAGGATATGCGTGACAGATATGAAGGCTCAAATGCCAAGAAAGTGAAGCTTAACGCTTCACTAACGGTGCTGGAAAACAGATTTTTTTTTTCATGCATTTTCCATAACAGTTGGTGCCAAACCTTACAGAAATATTTTGTAAACTAACACCTCCACATTAAAATGTGCAAGGGAAATCCCCATTTCTGTATTGGCCATGTCTATTGTTGCAGTCGTTTGTGCAGTGCTCATATTTCAATGTATGACTTGTTTACTTAGCTGGTGTGGTAGAGGACACCGAGGGTGCCAGCATATGACACAAGTAAACAAGCTATCTGCAAAGACATTAACATGGAGTCGTGCCCTTAAGCTTGATGATAAATTTTTAAAAGTTGATCATAAATATATGCATCTGCTGTTAACTTCTGCATTATCCCCGTTTTTAGAGGGAGATAAGGAATAGTATCTGCAGCTAAAATCCTGACGAACCGCTGTGGAGCCTGCGTGTGCATGCCAGGTTCTGCATTTTTAAAATTATTTTTGTGTTTTTCCTTAAACACCAAGCATGTGTTCACAGTGTCATACGAGCACCAGGGTCATTCCAGTTACTCCCAAGTGCCGCCCCCCCCAAAATCGTAGCCCTCCACTTGGGAAACAGTTCTTCAGGCAGGAAATGATTGCTGCCTTCTCTCGTCAGGCTGATAGTACAACGCAGAGGTAGGAGTGTCTCCACTGCTGTCACCTGCATGTGGAAGGAGATGGCTGAGGCTGGAAACACAGTTGCTGCCATACACATCACCTGGCACAGAGGACCCTTTTCTTCTAATTGCAGTCCATTGCCCTATTAAGGATCTTTTTTTCAGACAGAACCAACTAAGTCTGAAAGTGTCTTAGCGTGGGAAACTGGAACTGTGGCTGGAAGGAACTATTCCGCCAGTGCCCAGGAAACAGGACATCTCAGAAGGAAGCTCACATCTGCCTTCATCTTTCTCGTGTTCAAACTTTATGGGGCCATTTGTAGATATCTGCACAACAACACAGGTTCCCAGGGCATCCAGGAAGTAAAAAGCAGCAGTTGTAAAACTACTTTAGCCATTGGCAACAAGTTTGTTGCAGCCTTAATTCTCTGGAGTTTTTAAACTCTTCATTTATCAACTTCTAATTTTTCCTTTTGGAGTGTGTGTAGTTTTAAGAAATACACTTTATGTCAGAAAACCATTCCCGTTATTCTGAAACATTGTCCTTCGCTGTCTTACTACATGGTGATTCTTGCATGCTAAAAAATGCTGCACACTAAAAACATACTGCTTTCGAAATGCTGACAGGATCCAGCCCTTTAGACTGAGAGCATCAGCTTTATCCTCCATAATCATTGTTTATGGAGTTGTTATATCTGAATGACCAATGATTAAATATCTAATTGATCACAAGTATGGGAAGGCAGTCTCTTTTTGGGTACAGTGCATATTTATTGGTTTTGTAATAGCACGTATCAGAAGTCTAATATGAATGGTCTGTCAGATGGCACATTTACTCCAGGTACAACAAAAGCTTCATTGAAATTGAGCCCTAGATTCCTTTCACCATCACAGCTTGAAAGAATCCAATTTGAGCAAGATGACCAATACAGTTTGGATGAAAGGTGAGATACAGACTAGCAAGTCTGCTGGAGGGATCAGAGCGATGCTGCATTAACCCTGTCCCCACGTGTATTTTTGGATATGATATAATTCTTCTAGCTTTTTGAGGAGAAGAGAGAGAGTGTCTATTTGAGGAGAGTAGTAGAAGAGAAATAGGTAAAGCTTGAGATCTTTAATGGATGCTTGATAGACCTGGGGGAATATCAGTAGGGAAGAGAGCGTGCCAAGAACAAATATAAGTCACCAAGTGGATCCTGGAGCTTCAGAAGCACAGAACAAGGGTCAGTTCTTCTCTGGAGACATTTTGTTTCCGTGAATCAGCAGTTTAGTCTGAAAGGTTTCCAGGAATAAAAACCTTTTGTAATATGATTTTTAATAAGAGGTAAAAATAGAGTGACAATTCTCATGCCTGTTATTGCTGCTGACATTGTACGGGGTGAATGCTCCCTGAGCAGCGTGCAGTCTGTCCGCTCCAGCAGAGATCACACGTAGCCATGCCGGAGGTGGACTGGAACTGTTTACTTGGACAGTTGAATTCTTCCAGTACCAGTGACTCCTAGAGCATTTCAAACATGTCATATGTGACTCGAGTGGATGTTTGGGGTTTATGCCTCAGAATATTTAACCTTGCATAGGAAAATAATCACTTAGTAATTAAAAATCCAGAAGGAAATAAATGGGTATAGGTTAAAAAAATTGCTCTTGCATAGTTGCTTCTTTAACACTGTTATGGACATGGGAAGTATTTATATGAACTGTGCCAAGTTCCTTCTGCAGAAGGATCGTGTCTTGCAGCTGGACTAGCAAAGTGCCCATTCTATACCCATTTCTGCTGAGTGAGCTACAGTCCACGCTGGGGCAGGGCCTATGGCGGTTGACGCAGACTGCAAAATTCCGTGTTTAATACATGAATACACTGATGTTTACAGTGTCACGTGTTGACAGTGTTCCTTTTCATGTTGTCTGTGTTAATGTTTCTTCTTCCATTAATCATGCTGAAATTTCTTTTCACCTGTCAGCGGAGACAACTCATCTGTTTTACACTACGGCCATGCTGGAGCCCCAAATGATAAGACTATTGAAGACGGAGACCTGTGGTAAGTAAACGATCAGAGTTGGTTGGATATTTTTTTGCACTACTGCTGTTTTCATACATGCATTGTATGTAGTCTTGGACTTAATTAATAATTGATGCCTGCATGATGACAAAACTCCAGATCTTTAAAGCAAAATATAATGTCGCATGCCAGACTATTCAGGTTTCTTTCAAAGGTCCTGTATACCTGTGTCTCCAGTTGAAAGGGAAAAAAGAGATTGTTTTCAAACGTGTCTATACCAAAGGCACCTAGAATTTAGTTGAAGAAGTAGCTGTATTCTAAGTACGAGGGCAGCTGCAAAAACTGGCGTCTGAGTTTGTTCTTGAACCTCAGATCCAAACCTCAGATCTGATAATGGGAGGGAGGGTCAAGAGAATGTTGGCTGCTTTTAAAGAATTGCGTCAAAATGCAATATGGATTAGATCATCCAAATGTTTATGTGCACCCAGATACCCTGGCCTGAAACAGACTTCTGAATGTGTAAGGAGATAAACTCATTTCACTTGAGGTTAGGGCAGGGTGCTTCTAGTTCTGTATTGTGCAAAAAACTTCTAACAATACTTTGCTTAGAGTTTAGCTTTGCAATTATACAGTTGTAAATACCATTAGTTTTTCTCTGCTTGCAGTTACACGTTCCCATGCTTTGCCGTATGTCTGCAGATAAAAGCAGGGTAAATGGAAGCACCAAATACACTGCTGTAGATCGAAAGACAAACCTGATTGTATGGTGTGTAACATAGATTATAGCTTTTGTACTTCACCTTTTAAGACTCTGGTCAAAAAGCCCGCAGTTATAAAATTGCAGAATTACTTTTGGAGAAGTTGATCACTGACATTCAGTGGAGGATATTTATTAGATTACTTTTATAGCATGTGCAAAAAGGGTGCAGGTATGTATTTTCACACTTGCATGTAAAGGTCTGGAGTGAAACAAATTGGTATTACCTTAGATAAGCTCAAAATCTTACAGAAAACAAATGGAATCTTAGAAGTAAAAAACCATACCCGGTTGGCTAAGGTGTTCTGGGCACATCTGCACATGCTGCAGAATGAACACACTGAATTAGATAGATAATTTCTTTTAATATTTTAAACACTTTTTTAAAAGCTTCTTGTGCAGTGGTTTATGTATTATCTTTGTCTGTGTGAATAGCTTACTAAACCCATCAAATACTAACGCTGCTGTATTGCAGAACAATATCTTTGAATTATGATCACTTTGGGTTTGAGTAGATAATGCACTGTGAGGTTTTTATTTTGATTGGGCAGGACACTATTGGCTGTGGCAGTCAATTAAATTTAAAAAAAAAGTGTGTGGCCTACAGGAAGTCTCAGCTTACGTTTCTGAGAGGAGGTATGCCACAATGCATTTTGATGTCCTGTATTTAAAATTAATGGTGAGGGGAATAGTATTAGTGAGAGACCTCAGAATGAGAGGTATATATAAGACTCTTTTACTTTGAGTCTCTGAGGGTGGTTTAGTGGGTGGCTGAAGTCCTTCCTAAACCCGAAGAGCACATTCCAAGACTCTTTGCAAACTCAGATTTCCTGCTGTATTAGCAAAATCTTTAAAAAAAGTCAGAGTTTTATTACCCTCAGATATCTGAATGTCAGAAAAACATAAGCTACCAAGCACATGGATTACTTAAGCATTTCAGAACTACTCTTCTGTAACCCTACTTTGTAACCATCTTAACAAAGAGAACAAGATTTAGCTTGGTTTGAAATAGGTGAAATAGTCCAATTGCATCTTTGTCTTGATGAGGTGAAGTTTGTCAGGTGTTGATTTGCTTTAGCAATGAAGTGCTCCACGTTCACAAGCACCCACCAGCACTTCAGTCTCTGCCCTTTCCCTCACACTGGCTGATATTCACGTAACGGTCAAATTTAGCGCCATACGAGTCTCTTATACTTTTCTCAAGTGGGAGTAAAGAAATTATAAGAAAACGTAATTTCATTTGCCTAAAGACAATTTTAAAAGACAGTGATTTTCCACAGTTAAAAATAGTGCTTTGGAAAAAATCTTGTGCTCGTGTGCTTCAGCAGCATAGGGATAATGCCAAGGCACTACCTGGGTGGTTTTACTGTGTGCTTTTCCAGATTTCTAAATTGGGTGTGCGTGTGCGTGCATATAGAACAGTTTATTAGAATGACACTATGTTGATTGGTATGTATGTGTAAGAGTTTGTATATTTGATTCCCAATTAAGCTTTTTAACAGCTACTGGGAGCCCCCTGTTGGATAATGCTAGGAAGCCCTGAACATGGGGAAAAAATGGCTTTACTTCTGGTGAAAGAGATAGAAGTGTTTTAAGGGGTTTTTTCTGCCTCTGCCAGTATTTTGGTATAAATCCAATTTAATGACTCCTATACATTTATGTAATAGAATTGGAAGATTGGGTGCTTGGAATGATTTTTATTAAATTATTCAAAAGAATTTCATGGATTTTTTTTTTTTTTACATTATTGAGTGAATATGACTCACATTCAAGAGTTTTGCAGAAATGTGCTGCTCAGGTTTTTTATGTACAAAGCCATGCAGTAAGTGTTAGTAAATAAGTCAACAAAGCACATGAATGTTAAGAAAAATACATTTAGACTAATACTTTTCTTCTTTGAAACACTCAAGTGCATGCTTTGTTTGTGCTTTTAAGAATGAGTTACAAGGATTTGGTGGTATCAACAGGAGACCATAGGCAAAAATACTTGTGCTATTGCTTTTTTTTTTTTTTTTTTTTTTTTTTTTTTTTTTTTTTTTTTTTTTTTTTTTTTTATAAGACTTATTCTGGCTCTTACTTTAAAACCCGTGGGAGGTTTAGAACAGCCTGGTTTTATGGTGCCCATTTTTGAAAATCAGTCTACATTAAATGAGTTTATTGCTTTTGTAAGAAACTTTATGGAATTACATCTCTGATACTGCTTCATAATCTACATTTTTACAGATACAGTTTCTGTGCCAAAAGACCTCAGTGCAAGGCAAGGACTGGAAAGATCCTTTTTAATATAGACTGTAGTGCTAAGCAGGGCTGTCATTTTTGGTCTATTAAATATTAAAACCAAAATAGCTAACAAACACAAAGCATTATGACTGACATAGAAATCAATATTTTTAGGGAAGTTAAAGTGTTCAATAAATATGTGCATTTAACTGCTACTGATTAAAAGTAAGTATTGTAATAACTGCAAGTCAGTGTTTTATAGAACTAATTCATGTATGATAACATCTATGTAGTGACCGTTTAAATATGATCGATATGGTCTGAACCATGTGTCCGTGGTCAAAAATGTCATGCAGATAAATGGGTGGGTTGACCACTCTGCTGAATTGCAATTCTAGGCACTTTGCCCTTTCACTTGGTATTAACTTTAAATAAAATTTTCTACCAGAATGTTGCAAATTATGTCTTGCAGTGACATACAGCCAAGCTAACATTTTGTAATATGAAAAGTGGAGTCATAAACAAAAGTGCTTGTTGTCGTTTGCAGTCTCCCGCGCTGTACACAAGAGGCCTCCATAAAGGCCAAAGCCAGAATGCAACCAAACCAAATTTTCCAAGGTTTTCTTGAGCCACCTTCCCAGTACCACAGTTCAATTGGGATAACTAAAGGTTTTGCAAAGTTTGGTGGAGTAGAATGAAATTAAAATTAGAGTAGAACGGAATTAGAAGTAGCTACACAAGAAGACCAAAAAAAGCCAAATAAATTCAAAGAGCAGAGATCTGACTCCCCACTATGCAAAAATCAAGAGCAAATGAGCACCTGGGGTTCCTGTCCGTCAAACAGGATCCCTTGCATTATTGGTCTTCCTGGGCAAGTGTCTCATCATCTCTCCTTTTGCAGATTATTTGCTTTTTTTTTTTTTGCATTGGGAAAGAGGTTGGCTCAGTGGTTAGGGAGCCCTTGTGGGAGGCAGAAACCCCTGGTTTCATCTCCCCTCAAGTTGATCTCTGGCCGAAAGTTATGACTTGACCCTGGGAAATAGCATCCGTGAAAAGTTCAGTGTTTCTGCAAAAAGCATTGATCTCAACAAATCAGCATCTACCTTCTGAAAGATGAAAGCATCTTCTTTCTTAAAAATGAAGGAAGCAAATCCCCTTGGGTCCTCGCTTCCGTATTCTGCCCCAGCCCTGCTGGTGTAGCAGTGTGGAGCCACACTGTGGCTGTCAGGGAAGGAGAACACTGGCCG
>NW_010404048.1:4955-11073 GCF_000710305.1 Buceros rhinoceros silvestris | reverse complement strand
TCAAAACAGGGTTCAGCAGAGGAAGCCTGGGGCAAGGCAAATGTCTCTTCTCACCTTTGTGGTTCAGTGGTTTGTTCTAGGAACCATCAGAGGTGCTGAACTTGAAGTGTGTACTTTACATTCTCATTTTGAGAAGGGATTCAGCAAAATGTTTTTTTGCTACCTAGTAGATTATCATCTGACTTGCCTTTGTGAACTCTTGGTGTTGCCATGTGCTGAAGGCATATTTAGAATCAATTGTTTTACTGCAGTTGATGAACAGGGCTCCTGACAAATGAAAAATCCTTCTATGATCTTAAAATAAAGATTGATTCTTCATGATGAAGCTCACACCTAAGTAACAGAAATGTGAGAAAATAAGTCTGACACCAGACGTTACTGAAGTAGATACAGCTATTACCTGAGGTGGTTTTCTGTGGGGTTTCTCATGGGTTGCAGGTCTTGGTGTTTTTATGGGACCTGAAAAATGTGTCTCAGTTAAAATTCAACACCTCGTAAGCAACTTTTATTGGCAGGTTCACTGACCTTCAAGCGTGTATTAGGGGTTAGTTGGTCCATTCTCACTTTGCATAATATTGAAAATAATTGTCTATTCTGCTGAAGCACTGAGCATTTTTAACGTTTTGAAATATCCTCCTCAGTCACAACGTTAACAAAGGTCTACCAGATACGTGGCGTGGTCTCCTTTCCCCTCGCGTGGGCAGGTCCCTGCTCAGAGCGCCCTTGCCAGCGGAGCTCTGAGGCTGTGCTCTGTCTGCTCCGCACACCCCAGGGAACACTTCGTTGTGTCCACCTGTGGGTCTGGAGCCCTGCATAGAGTGGTCAGTGAGTGGGGGGGAATAGTCATCCCTGGAGCGAGGGCCAGAGTGTAATTTATTAAGAGAGCTTGGGTGAAAGCGTAAATAGGGGGAGTACAGCATCAGCTGCTTGTGAAGTGCAGCAGAGCTCAGAGAGACCGACCATTAACCTTGTATTCATGGTGGGACTGTCTATTATTTATGAAATAAAACTAACTTTAGAACTTTAAATAGGAATAGGATGGGTCACCAGATGGTGTATATTATTTGACTGTTTCTTTTAACACTCTCAGACTTAAGCTACCTAATTTTATTGAAAGCATTGAGAAGAGTTGTACTCTTGGTGGAGCAGGATGTTTCCTGGTGCAAAAGCTCACTGCTGTTTCCAGAGCCTGCTGGTGATGGCAGTAAAAAAAGTTTTACCTGCAAATAGTTTTATTGCATTCAGGTACCAGAACTTAGGCACTAGGGAAATTTTGTTAGTGTCACTAACGCAAACTCATCCTTCCATAAAAATACAATCTTGGCATGATGCATCTCTACTAAATGTTTAAATATGTCTTGGCTATATTACGAGGTATTGTTATTTGCTTAGTAAAGTAGTAAAACTGGGGATAGGGAAAGCTTCGATAGAGTAATGTAACTCTGAGGAATAATTCGGTTTCTATTTCTTTCTTTAATAATCCTAATGCAAATTTAAGGTGTCAGGATTCTGTTGACACCAGGGGGCACTAAAATAATCGCCCTCTGGAAGGGGATGGTGGTTTGTCCCATGTTTTGATATTGATGACATGTTGTACTTGCCAGAGCAAAGGCACAACCGCCTTCCAGGAGCACTGCCTTTATGTGTATAATGTGCGTTCCGCTAAAGTAGTGTTACACTTGGGTTTGTTTCCTGTCGTTTGACGCTTGGATGTATCTTTAAATAATTTTTTTCATTGTTATAACTTCGGTGCTGTCAAAAGAGCCTGTGTGACTTCTAGTGTTCCTCCTCTTGTTGTTTCATAAGCTTTGTTCATCGTAGGGTGTTTTTGTTGACTGCAGGTACAGGTAGTTGTGAAAGGTTGTTCTGGATGAAACAGAGTGAAGATGCTAAGGGTTTGGGGCTTTTTAGTTTTTAATTACTCAGAAGAGACAAAGGACAGTTTTCAAGCTTCCTGGAGTTGTTTGTCACTCAACTTGTTGTGTGCATGAAGAATATTGCAAAATAATGTTGCTTATTGCAAGAATTGGTCAGGTTCACTTGTTCATGGTTATTCATGAAGGCTAAGCCTTCTCTTAGGAAAAACGAAAGTTACTTTTCTAATTTTACTACTTTGATCTAAATGCATAATATATCATTTTCCACAATCAAAAGATTTGTCATTTTCTGTATAAGCTAAGTGCATTTATCTTTTATATACTCACAGTATGCATATGTAGTACACATATTGCATTGAAACTGTATCAGCATATTGATCGTAATGTTATACTGTATTAATTGTAGAAAATGCACTGGTCTCTTTTTTCAGGAATGAGAATGTATAATATAAAAGGGGTTTTATGAGTACTGAGTGACTAACGTGTATTTCAGGAAAATATTGAAAAGACTTTCAGTAAGTCAACTAAAAGACTTAGGTGAGTTTGAAAAAAGTGATACAAAAGGTGATAGAAGTTTGTCGTGGCTCTTTTCCACACTTTTTTTGGAATTTACACTGTGTTTTATCAAGCTTTACGATACTAATGCAAACCTTATAAGCCAAATTTCATTTGTCCAGGTGGGGGCAATGTTGCATTAAAAAGCGGGATTTGACCAATCTTTTTGTGTCAGTTAATAGAAGTCCTCCCTTTTCCACCCCAAGTATTTCATTGTCTGCTATTAAAACAATTCATCCTACGGAACAAAATACTGTATTTATTACTTCTTGAAAGCACTGCTTTTAAGATCCCAGGATATTAATGTGTCAGATGTAAATGCTCAACTATTTCATGTGGGTGAGGCTAGTATTTTCATTTGGCCTCATGAATTTTTTATGCATTTTGAAGTTTGGTGCTGTAATAATATGCAAAAAGTTATGGTTAGCTTTAACCTTTCAGTCTGCAGTTTTGAAACAACTTGTTAGTTATGGTTTTCTTTCTAATAATAATACTAAGTACATTGCTACTACTTACCGGTTGATTGCAAAATCAACTGGATATCCATTTCTGAAATAATTCATTTGGCTTGATTCCTCTGGTTTGATTAGTATTTACTGTTTTCATCAAGTGTAGGTATTTTTCTTTTTTTGTACCTATAAACGTAATTTTATGCTAATCTAGAAAAATTGAATTTTATTAAAATTAGAAAAATATATTTGCTAGAACTAACAATAATTTTGCTCTGATTATGTGTTCTGTTAGCACTGCTTAATTCAGGCTATGAGGCTATATATTGTCAGAAATGTGTAAGCCTTTTAACCAAAGCAGAGGTTGCCAAGTATTACTAGTGTGTTTGCTGTAACAAATTTTAGCTTTCCTTAAAGTGCTGTGATATGGTCTGCCTCTTACTTTTATGCTCTCTATCTAGATTACATGAATGTCTTTTTAATTGTCACCTGTGAATGCGTTATTTGTCGTACAGTTTTAGCTTAGCATTCCTAGTGTAGTCTGGAAGAAAACCTGAGAGCGTGAAGTTGCTTTGGCTGCTGTTGGACTGATTTGACTAGGGTGTTCATCTCTTTAAAGAAAACAAGCAGGGTAAAACCTAGCATTTTTTTTAATAGCTGTTGATTTAGTATTGATCATTCCTAAATGATGTTTAGTGTAATCCACTTTTTATCGTGGTCTCTGTTAATACAGATACACATGAAGTATGATAGAAGTGCTCTTGATGAGTGTTGATTATCTTGGATTTCAGTAGCAAAATTCTTCTCCTTGCTCTTGGTGTGGGGAACTCAATTGTATAGGTCAAAATGCGATTTTAGAGGGTGTCTACCTGGTTTTTAAACTACTGTGTGGCTCAGAGGGAAGGTACAGTTAGTCTCCAAGGCATCCATTGTGTATCCACCCTGAACCAGATGTAATTCCCAGTCCCTGTGTTCAGAGTAGCATTGGGTCTTTTATGTCTGTTCAGAGAGCATGGTGGAGGCAGAGTCTTGCAGAGCTGGGGCCTCAGGAGCAGTCCTTCGAGTGCAGTACTGCTCCCCATCTAGGCTGAGCCAATGGCAAGAATATTTCTGATTTTAGCTGCTCATGGAGCACTATACTTTCAACTAGAGGTGCTGCCATGAAGAGTCGTATTTCTTCTGAATCAGAAAAAAAAAAAAAAACGTTCTTCTTGGGCAAAACCGCACAGGTGCTGCCATGAAGAGTCGTATTTCTTCTGAATCAGAAAAAAAAAAAAAAACGTTCTTCTTGGCAAAACAGCATGCTTGGCTAGGGAGTGGGCAGCCTCCTTTTCTGAAATACTATTTGCTGCCTTCATTACTGTGCACTTGGCTTGAACAATTGGACCTGTCTATGGAAAGGCAAGCAACTCTCTTGTCTGTTTTGCATTCAGTTGTCATCTTCGGTAGAGTACTCTGAAACCCCTGTCTGGTGGATTTCATCTGAGAACTGATAATTTGGAGGTTGCGTAAAGAACCCGAAGAACAACTGTAAAATGTCTAAAAGTCTAAATGAACTTGTAGCATTGGACACTGGCCCAGCTTTTCATCATGGAAAAAACCTGGAAGTGTTAGCCCTTTGCTTCCATGAATACACGTGTGTGAGTGTGCACATAGACATGTAAGAAAACTTGACATTATTGACAGTAAAAATCAATAAGTAAGGTCTGACACTTCACCTACTCCTGTGATCTCTGGCGGCTGTTTGTCCAGGCTGGGGAACACAGGTCAGTGTCCAAAAACAGCTGCTGAAGACTAAGGTTCTTACGTCCAAATGTTAGCACCTAAGAGTGGTGGCCTGCAGTAGAAGTATCAAGCTTCTACAATTCACTTTCAGTAGGTACATTCCACGTCTCTAGACATCTAGAAATGGACTGTATTTAACTGCAAAATCTTAGTTAGTTGAAAATGTGTCTGTGGTGTTGTTACCCTGTGCTGGTATCTCACATTCTGGTAAGAAGCTAATGAGTTTGTCCTCCATTTGATTGGGAAGTACTGACCTGCAGCGTAGGTTTCTCCTTGCGCGCTCCCTTCTCTTCCCTGCAGCTCTGACATCCTTGCTTTTTGTTTGAGCGAGTCAGCCGGAGCTGTGAGTGCCCCAGAATACCACCTTTCCAATGGGGACGCTCCTTGCAGATGGAAACAGGACAAAACTCGGGGTTTGACACCATCTCTGTTAGGTTGTCTTTTCAACAAAAAATTGTCTCTGCTAAAGAAAGTACTGTTGCTTATTAAATATGCCTATTAAAAATGGATAATAAATAGGATAATAAAGCCAGGGAAAAAATCACCCGTTCAGCAAAAAGAAAAGTCAAACAGGTAACCTTTTTGTCAGAACTTCACCTGCAGCTTTTCCTGATCTCTGTGTATTGCCTGTGTGGGTCCAGCAGAGCTGTTAAGTAGGCAGCACTGACACTTTGCCTTCTGCATCTTGTGAAACCTCCACTGCTGCCACCTCCTTCTAGCAATACGAGCTTGGTGTCCCCAGGTCTTTATTTGTATGCAGCATTTCTGTGTTAGAGACATCCCTCTGCTTAGCAGAAACACTAGGAGGTGGCACTCAGGGGTGAATTCAGCTGTGAACAAGCCAGTCATAAGTGGTTTTGGCTCTTTGCTCCGGCAAACATGACATTTTTACTAAGACATTAATGCAAACTGTACAGGAGTGCAATGGGGTTATGCTTGATCACAAAAATTGGTTTATTTCGTGCAGAGGGTTAAGGCTGTTGTCTTAGATTTCTTCAAGATACAAATGCTAGAAGCAAAGGACTCCTCAACCTGTGTGTGAAAATAGCACATACACTCTTACTTCAATATGTGGCTGTTTACTGAGCCAGCTCTTAGATGCAGGTTATTTGATTAATTCAGTGAGATTGGGATTTCGTATCCTGTGAGATCAATGGATCTGAAGTCCTTCTGCTTGACTCAGGCTGTGACAGGGGACACTTGCACACTCTTGCTGATTGAGGACACCATTTTTCTGGGCAGTGGGGCTGGAGCAGCAGGCAGAGGCACACCTTCCCTGTGGCAGCAGGGCAGAGCGGGGCACACCCGCCCACTGCTGCTCATCTCTGTGTCTCGCTGCCACCCTGCTTCTGGGAACCAGTGTCTCTGTGTGTCTGTTGCAGTGAGTGGAAACCCTGGGCAGTGCAGGGCATGAATACCTGAAGAAGGCTTTTCTTGTTTGATTGCTCGCTC
>NW_010404048.1:0-4729 GCF_000710305.1 Buceros rhinoceros silvestris | reverse complement strand
TTTTTTTTTTTTTTTTTTTAATCCAGCCAGCTCAAACATTTGTATGTTCTTGCTACAGCCATTGGAGTCTCTTTAGTTGGCATTGTAGAGGTACACAATCCTCTCTCCTTCAAAATTCAATGTAGATAGATTTATTTATTTATATTCACCCTCTTCCTATCTGAGCAAAGCTTAGTGGCGTATCTTACCTCCTATGAGAGAAGGCTGAGACAAGCCTCCCACTAACTATAATAGTCTGGGAAAGCCTGAAGTGAGACAGTGCTACAAGAGGAGCAAAGATGGAGAAGTCGTGGAGAAGGTAGACAAGACGAAAAGACGTGGTTGAGGACAAACACAAAAAATACGGGGCCACGTGATTCTGTAAATCGCAACTAGATGAAGAATAGTTGTGTAGCCATTTTTTCTCTCTAATTGCATTACCTGTGTGGGCTGCAGGATCTTCTTTCGAACAGGAGGCTTAAACAAAAGCTTGATATTGTCTTGTGACTACCCAGAATCCCATTTCCTACACAGAAAAAACACTCTCTAGCATTTTTCTGAAATTACTCTTGACTCCAGAGGTACTGACAACAAAAAGCTGGCCTTAAATCAGCAAGCCAAGCCTGACTTCAAGACAGATCCAGCACATACTCTTTCTCTTTACATATCAGATAGAAGCTGATCACAGCAGGGCACTTCTTAAAACCCCTTCCAGAGCACGGTGGGACTTCACAGTATTCTGTTCCAGTTCTCTGTTGGGATTTGTGATGTTATCTTACTCAGAGTTGCTTTTTTAATTGATAACTCTTGGCTAGCCAGGATGTAAGTGGATGAAAAAGTGTTTGTCACTTAACTCTCCATTTTCTTACTTGTGATATCATTTACTGTAAATCATTCATGTGGTCTACTATTAAACCACCCTATTTCCAAATCACTTGGCATGTTTCCAAAGATGTATCTCATAGAAATGCAGTTACCTAGTTCTCTTAAGCTTGAAATTGCCTTAGAATTATTTAACAAAAAAATGGGTGGGTTTTGTTAGTGTGTGAATACTTAAAGATTTAATTACTGCATGAAGTGTAAAGCACAGAGCGCTCTTTGTGAACTTGGAGCAGAGTATTGGCAAGATCACACAGAATAAAATCTCCAGCTGGGGATGACTTGCTCTTATTGCAGTAAGAGGGAAAGGTTGTGTGTACCTTTGTTCCTGCTGTCCTAGGACTGGGCTGGCACTAGTTCATCTGTGTGGCTGCTCATTGGTATGTTGGTTAATAAAGGCGCAAAACCCTAAAGCCTCGGTAAACGTCGCTGAGTAAAGTGCATCAGTATTCATACCTGTTTACCTTTAACCTGAGGTACAAGGAGGACATGGTAAGATACGGAGATATCAGTTTTCTAATTGCTGGTCTTTTAAACCCTCTTGGGGGAAGGGAGGGTTTTGTCCTGAGAGCAGAAGCTGGGGAGGACATGGGTTTCAGGTGGGTTACACTCAGTACAACCCTCTGCTGGAATGTTCTGCACCAAGAGGAAATCCATTTGGGTTTCACTGCAGTCATCTCTCTGTGTCATTAACAACTGCAGAAGAGTAATTTTTTTTTGTTTATATAACTGTCATGAGGAGTTCTAGTTCAGAGTGTACAGACCAAGCAGATCTGTAGAGCAGGAAGGTGACAGCTCTGCGTGTTAGCTCGTGGGAGTAGCTGTAGGCTTCCCAAGAAATGCCTGCAAGAGCTTGTCTTTGGGCTGGGTTAGCGGTTGGATCATAACGATTCATACACATGGCTCAGATATATCCCAAATAAAGTATTGCTTCCCATTGTGATATTGGCCATAATTTGCTTCATTGCCTGGCAGTTTCAAATTATTTGACAATAAAAGTGTCAGCAAGCCTATAAAAGTAAAACACATGCTTAGAGGAAGATGATGCTTTATTGGAAAAAAAATGGTATACAGTGACTTTATGGAGAAAAGAACCATGGCTGTTTATAGTCCACAGTTTTCAAATCTAAAGTGTTACGCAAAGTGTTTGTGATGGTTCACAGTCAGAGGTTAAGAAAGCTAAAATCGGTATCAAAATGCATATTATGTTACTAGGCTTTAAGGCCAAAAATGTAGTTATAAATTTGTATTTTCTGGTGCCAATATTCTGTGGCAGTAACACGGCCACGTCTCACTCCTCCGTATTGTTTCAGAAGGGAGGGGAGGGGAAAAGAGCTTTTGCGCATTGTGTTGTGTAGAATTTCAGTTACAGTATTGACTTAGCCTGTATTCACTTCAAAATCAACAGGACTTGAAATAGTTTGTCCAAACTGCCATCCTGGGTTCCTGCACGGAGAGGAGAACCCCAGTTTGGTCAGACATAGAAGGGCTGCTGCCAGGGGCACCAGGAACCTTCAGGGGAAAGGCTGGGAAGCTCCCGTAAGTCGGGGTATGTCCAGCTGATCCTTTCTGCAAGGCTGCGGCACAGGACACGTGTTTCTGCTTCTTCTTGGCTTGATACTGTTTTAAGTACGAAATAATTTTAAGTTGTGGTGACAGACATTTTCCCTGTGAAAGGAATTAGATGCTCTTAGTAATTTTTGAAGGTGACTTCAAAAACAGATGCACAAGACAACTTTTTTTTTTTACATGGTTAGCTAATATTGTATTAATAATACGTAAGCAAATCAATCTGTCAGTAGAGCAGCTGACAGGTTATCTGATTTTTATCGTATTTTGCATTGTTTGGTTAACAGTGTTTACAGTTTTTACATTTTACAGTATTTACAGTATTTTGCAATATGTTTGGGAGGAAAGGTTATATATATACACAGTACTGAAGCCTCCTTTAGGAGAGCTGTGCCAAGAGCTTCCAAGAAGGAGTTTGGAATATTTTTGCAGTGCATCTTTTACTTGTGGTATTGCTTCTTATTAATTCTAGAAAACAACTTGAAACAGTAGCATGGAGTTTTTAGAGTACTCAAGTCTTCTGACTGTTAACTCAGCATTATACGTCATGTACTTTTCACCCTAAAACAAAGCCAGGTAGGTTTTTGTTGCTTTTGCTCCCCAAAAAGTGATACAAAGCAAGATTTAGCTTCTTTCTCAGAAGGTTTCGAAACAGATTGAGCTGTGCAATGAAAGACTTCATCAGCTTCAAGCTAAATCAGTAGCAACTTTGATATACACCTCTCTCTGATCAGCGACACTCCTTCTCTGGCCACCTTCCTGTTCCAGACACCTCAGAAACCTGACAACCTCAGACACATCATCTCTGCATTCATTGAAATCAGCAATTACCAATTACATCCTTACTGAAAAAAGAGTGGGGAAAGGGTTGTTCTGGAATGAAATTTTTCTTCATTCAACAGAAAACTGCATTCACAGTTAAGTTTTGTAATAGATGATGTATACAGTCTGCTGGATGTGTAGCATTTAATTTATCTAAAAGGGGAATAAAATAGTTTGGACATACTTAGTTAAGTATGACAGGGAGGTGATTCAAGACAGCCAGCATAGCTTCACCAAGGGCAAGTCCTGCCTGACCAACCTAGTGGCTTCTCTGATGAAGTGACTGCATCGGTGGACAGGGGAGGAGCAATGCTTGTCCTCTATCTGGACTTCTGTAAAGCTTTTGACATGGTTCCCCCCCAACATCCTTCTCTCTACATTGGGGAGACATGGATTGGATGAGTGGACTGTTCAGTGGGTAATGAATTGGGAAAGAGATCTGGATGTCGTCTATCTGGAATTCTGCGAAGACTTTGACACGGTCCCCAACAGCATTCTTCTCTCCGAATTGGAGAGATACAGATTTGATAGGTGGACTCTGCAGGGGATAACCAATTGGTTGGATGGTTGCATCCAGAGGGTAGTGGTCAATAGCCTGATGTCCACATGGAGATCAGTTACAAGTAGTGTCCCTCAGGGGTCCATACTGGGACCCGTGCTGTTGAATATCTCCATCAATGATATAGTGGGCTTGAGTGCACCTTCAACATGCTTGCAGATGGCACCAAGCTGAGTGGTGCAGCTGACCCCCCTGAGGAATGGGATGCCATCCAGAGTGACTTGGACATGCTGGTGAAGGGGTCTCATGTGAACCTCATGAAGCTCAACAAGGCCAAGTGCAAGGTCCTGCACATGGGTTGGGTAAGTCTTCGGTATTAATACAAGTTGGAGGATGATGGGATTGAGAGCAGACCTGCAGAGAATGGCATGGGAGTACTGGTGGATGAAAAGCTGAACATGAAAGGCCTACAGTGTGCACTCACAGGCCAGAAAGGCAACAGTATCCTGGGCTGCATCAAAAGCAGAGTGGCCAGTGGGTCAAGGGAGGTGATCCTGCTGCTCTACTCCACTGTTGTGAGATCCTCCTCCCGCTCCCAGACTGCTGTGTCCAGCTCTGGAGTCCGCAGCACAAGAAGCACATGAGCCTGTTCGAGCAGGTCCAGAGAAGGGCTACAAAAATGATCAGAGGAATGGAGCACCCCTCCTGCGAAGAAAGGCTGAGGGAGTTGGGGTTGTTCAGCCTGGAGAAGTAGAAGGCTCCAGGAAGACAAGGTCTACAAAAATGATCAGAGGAATGGAGCACCCCTCCTGCGAAGAAAGGCTGAGGGAGTTGGGGTTGTTCAGCCTGGAGAAGTAGAAGGCTCCAGGAAGACCTTATTGTGGACGTCCAGTACTTAAAGGAGTCTTATTCTTATAAGATGGGGACAGTCTTTTTAGCAACACCTGCTACAGCAGGACAAGGGGTGATGGCTTTAAACTA
>NW_010404047.1:4114-22420 GCF_000710305.1 Buceros rhinoceros silvestris | reverse complement strand
TATATATAGTAAAATATGGCTTTAGTGCTTGGTTTGGCTCGTTTCTCCAAAAGAGCTTTCAGTTTCACAACGTATTTTTGAAACACTTTAGTATGCATCTGAAGGAAAAAAAATACTAATTATAAACTACTACTTTAAAGTTTAGGGATTTTTTCCAAGTCTGCTAGGTGAATCTGGTTCCTTTTCCTTGATTCCAAAATAATTTTGAGGATTTCAGGTTATTGGATTAATGTGGAAAATATCCCTGAGGCTTCTTTTTCTTTTCCTTTTTTATTTTTTTTTCCCAGATGGAATGAATAAACAGCAGTTCCAGTTGAGAAACCTCTACAATTAAAAGAATTACATAATTCTGTGTTAACTGACAATTATCTATGATAATAGCTACACAGCTATAGATAGCAACCTCTTCCTCTATTTCAAAGTGAGCAGCTTTCATCATTTATATAGACTTGGTTTTCTTCCTTTCTTTCTCTTTCTTTCCTTTTTAATGAATTGATATCAAAAATGAGGCCCTGATAATAGTGCATTTTCATTGATATAATCAAGATGGCAGAAGCAACAACAGTACTTTTCTTCATTGTCTCATTATTTTTTTTCTTAAAAGTTCCTCAGAGATAATGCAAGAAGTCCCCAAACCAGGACATAAAAAAAGTTAGTATGAATCTAAAATGAGACATCAGGGGCATTTAGCCAAACTGTGGTCCTTTCAATTCTTCATAGGTTCCTGGAAAGTTCCTTAGAAATTCTGGAAAGCCTAAGTTACAACTATGAATTTCACTATATATACAGGTTCTGATTGTGCACACACTTAGAAATACCTTTATCTCATAACTAATGCTAAGCAGAGTGTGTGAATGATATTGTTATTGAAAGAGAAGGAAAGGAGGACTTTCTAGTCAAGTCATATTCCACACATGAAAATTAATTAAACCACACACAAGACAATCAGCAGAATTACATACAGAGACATAAAGCTGACCCAGTATCTCATCATCATCATCATCACTGCTTGGCTTTGTGAACAAAGATCTGGGAAGGGCTTTTCCCACGCTCACTGCAAGCGATGAGTGCACCCTTCGGGTCTGCACAGTGGATTTTTTAGGTGAGGCACAGTGTGCGCAGAACTGGCTCCACCCTTTACACCCGAGGTTCATCTGCCAGGGCCTAGAGAGCTTGGACGGTGACAGAGAAGTCCTCGGGTCGTAGGTTTGGTTAGAGTGTCCTCCTCTTAGATGATGGATGCCTTACAAGGCTAAACGAGCTCCATCTGCCCGGGTTTGGAGTCAGAGTTGTCCTTCTCCTAGGATGGTTGCCCGAAGGCTAGTGAGCCCATCCTGCCCGTGGACACACTTTGTCTGACCCTTCAGCTGAGACCTGTCTGGCCTGGGAGACCCCACCGGAGGCACATGCCACCACCAGCACAGCTCTCAACCTCACAAGGGCACGCAAGCTCCTTCCCCACAGCAAGGGGGTGCCCGTGAAAGAGTCGCTGCTCCACCTCCGGACATCACAGACCTGGGCACAGGGCGGCCGGGGCCTGCCAAGAACGGGAGTCCTGGAGGGACCCAGTATCTACTACATTCATAAAACTCCAGAACATAAGATTCTGGTTTTTTTCTCTTCCTCATAAGTGAACAGCAGAAACCAATAAAAAAAAGAAAATCCTCAGGAGGATGGAGGATCCCAAATGTGCCTTGCACAGAGAGGCAGTATCCCACTCGTTCCCTGAAGTTCAACACTGTCAGCCAAAGTTACACATTCGAGAGGCAGTCCTATTCTGGGAAGTATTCCAGATTCATTTATGAGAAAGTGAATTGTTCCGTGACCAGCATATGCTGAACAACCTATTGTGCACAGGGAAAGGGATATTCTTCCATTTCATACATCACTTCATAACCTCCAGTGAATAAATACACATCATGTACAGAGCAAATACCACTTAAATAGCACATTGCAGCACCGAACTTGCTCTCTGACTACACATCAGCTGGTAAGTAACTCAAGTTTAGAAAAGGGTTGCTTTTTATGTTTGTTTAGGGTATTTTTTTTTCACAGTGCTGGTCACAGTGTACTCTTCAGGTACTGATACATTAAAGGATTTTCCCTGACACTACTAAACCTTTTATCACAGACAAGTGATAAAGAAGTAATGTAATTGACTGGAAAAAAGCAGCCCATCTTTGATCTAATGATAGAAGGTTCAAGCTATTCATATGCTCAATTGCACTCATAAATTGTACACTCATACTGAGCAACTTGGATGGTCACAGTAACTATCACACCCTCCTTGCTTGTCTTGTGTTTAATTTCCTAAAACTTGCACACGTTTTCCTTCCATACCGTGCACGTCCTCAACAATAGAGGACACGTATACTTATAAAATTTTACTATTCCAAATCTTGCTTCTTTGTTCCAACCCACCCTAACTAAAGGACACCCTAAGCGGTTCAACCCCAAGTAAATAGATCCATGAAAGGCTCTGAAAACTTTTATAAGGATTCTTCAATGTTCTTTCTGGTAGGAAAAAGATGGCCACTTCACATCTCTTTAGATCGTTACAGGTGTGTGGAGCTTCTTTGCTTCCTTGTAATTAATAGTCAAAGCCACAGACCTTTTTGTTTTAAAATTTATTAATTTCAAACCATCATTCCAGTTGTTTTCCTTCCCCATTCAGCTATTACCTCTCTCTGTTTCACAGTAGAGACTGTCTCTTCTGAAGTATGCTCTTTGCAGTGCTATAACAATGAGTAAAACAGTGGAAAACCATTGATTCAGCTGCTTTCTTCCCTGTAACCCACAAAAATGCTCTTAAGGGTTTTATGCTGCTGAAAATCACTAAAATACCCAGCTACCTTCCATTGCACTATCTAGGAAAAAGGAATTTTAATGATTTGGTTGATTTTTCAGGGCTGAAGGACATTTTGGGTAAACATGAGATAGAAAAAGTTGATATTCATAGGTAGGTAATAATAACAATTTTCATTATAATGAGGAAAATCATTGTAAAGAAGGGTCTTAAAGTGATTTCTAAACATAAATTTGCCTATTATACACCTTTAACACTTTCAGCTCTTACGTACAAATCACATTCAAATGTTAGTAAACCAAAACAGAGCAAGAAAATAAATCCATTAAACCTTGACTTTAAAACCAGTGAGAAGATGGTCAGTCTATGTTTAAGTTATCTGTCCCCTTTCTACAACCGTGATTGCAAAACCTACAACTGTAATTATATAAATTTGGATAAAGATGGTAGTACATTAATTTTAATTACAGCAAATATAAATGAATCGTGTGTTATAGCGCACAGTTTGAAAAAGACTAACAAAGATATTCTGAGTATTGTCCCTTTTCCAGTACAGTTCAAAAGCAATGAAAAGTTAAGATCATTCATGTGATGTTACTTATGGAAATGTCAACCATAACCTGAAAACTTCCTGTCAGCAGTCCCAAAATGTCATGGAAAGAGACGTTTACAAGGCAATGCAGAACCTTTTCCTTCAGAGCTGTGATATGAGTTCAGGCCTGTGAGCAAAGAAACTGTTTTAACGCAAGCTCTGATACCAGATACCAATACCAGGGTATAGGATGGAACCTTCAATCCTCTGTAACATTTCCTCCAGAGCAATATGAAAAGAATAATATTTACCTGAAAGTGCTGTTACCCAGATCAATTATATAGTGGGACAAAATAATTGTAAGGCTAAGCAAGCAGAATTGCGTTAACATGAGTTTACCAGAGGAGGGAATTTAACGTTGTATGGCTAAAAGCCTCAGACAAAAAAGTAAATAAATAAATAAATGTTAAGTTTTATTTTTTCATCCTTATGTGATGCATTCAGACAACTGCAGTTCAAAACACTGACTCTAGTCACAATGAATATATTAGACGCAGATCAGAGGCATGGAAATTTTTATTTAACAAACTTTGCTGGCATTATTTTCCTTGTTTTTGAATTGCTTACAAAAAATAAATCAGGATTTCTTGGCATTTACTGTCTTGAAATTTTTCTATAAATAATTCTTATTCTCTTGGTTGAGTATGATGACTTTATTCCTTGTATCATCAAGTCTGATGATATTGAGCCATTTTTCTTGGTCTCATTACTTTTTAATGATATTGTTTCTATTCCTTGACTGGTTAAATGAAACATTAGGAAAATAAAAACATAAAAACATGATTATTCATTTATAAGAGAGCTAGACTGAGGTAGTATAGATTATCAGGCTCATCTGCTCACCTTAAATATCTGGATATTGTGGTTCTAAGCATCTAGTCATCTTGTTTATTCAGTGAAGAGAAATAGCAACCTTAACAGGCAGTTCCTCCGACATGCCTTCAGGTCACACAATCACAGAACCATAGAATCCTTTAGGTTGGAAAAGACCCTTAATGTCATTGAGTCCAATCATTAACCTAACACTATCAAGTCTACCATTAAACCATATCCTTAAGTGTCACATCTTCATGTCTTTTAATTACCTCCAAGGATGGTGACTAAACCACCTCCCTGGGCACCCTGTCCCAATGCTTGACAACACTTTTGGTGAAAAAAAAATTTCTTAATATCCAATTTAAACCTCCCATGGTACAACTCAAGGCTGTTTCATCCTATCACTTTCTAAAGGGGAGAAGAGACTGACACCCACCTTGCTACAAACTCCTTTATGGTAGTTGTAGAGAGCGATATGGTGTCCCCTGAGACTCTTTTTCTCCAGACTAAACAATCTCAGTTCCCTCAGTCACTCCTCATGAATCTTGTTTCTCAGGTGAATTGTCTTCTAGAAGTTCTCTCCATTGACTGATTGAATCTGCAACTCATATACATGTACCTGTTTAATTCCATTTAGATTCCATGCCTCCTGATCTCTAGTTGCTAGTCTGGACTCACAGAGTTATAGAACCATACAAAGGTTACTGGAGAGAAAATACCCCCATAAATCAAACACAAAATGTACTTCAATACCTATTTAAATTTAAAAATGCCAAAAGATAATATTAATACAGAAATAAACCAGCTTTAGATGAAATACAAGCTTTGATGAGATATATTGATACAAAGCTGCATTATGAAATGCACTATGCAGTGAGAAGTTAATTAATGGACTACAATATTTTGGCATAGCCTTACCTTTTTACATCAGCTTTAAAAATCATAAATCTCCAGTCCTTGGAGCTCAAAAGCTGGATTACAAATGTTTGTCCCACATTGAAGAATATATACTTCTCTACAATCTCTACAAGATTCTAGGCTGAGAATAGCACATGGTAATTAGTTAGGTTTGTTCACAACACCGTAGCTCTTTTAAAGTTTATTGTCTAATTCATGGAACTCTGGAAATAATTTGAGAAATGCATTTCACTGCTTAAAAAAGCAAGAAGTAGTAATGACCACTGAGAATTTAATTTGGAAAAAGAAAAAAAAAAAGAAATCTTAAGGAATTGTATTTGGGAAAATCCTGTATTTTTTGTATTTCACATTCCTCCATGAAAGCAGAGCAGTCTCATATGCCCTTTATTCCTCTATGTGCTTAATGTATTCCTGGCAATGGATTGCTGCAATAAATTCTAGCTCCCTCAGGTGCTACGGTTCCATAAAGAAGTGAAAAAAGGCATTAGCTTCTTTCGTCCTTCTAGACCAGAGAATAAAAACTTTGACCACTGGAAGCGTATGTAGAAGGTAGTCATCAGCTTACTTTCTCTTTTTATGAACACTGTCTCACTGGACACTAATAGTTTTAATACTGTATGAAATATACAGGGGAAATTAGCATCTAAACCAGCCTGATTTCTATTTCTATTTCCAATTTTGCTAATTGCTTATTAACAATTTTAATTATACAGTATTTGAGTGGAAACCAACCCATGTGTTCTTTAAACACAGTCCCCTACTGATAGGAAATGGAAGACTCTAGGTTATTATTTCCTTGACAACACTGAACTGAAGTCATGATGGGAACTAGCTGACAGTGCAGCAGGGACATCTATAATCAGATGCATAAAGCCTGGAGGGATGGCTTGGGCACTCAGGCCCCTCCAATATTTACGTTTGGTATTAAACACTTCAAGTGAAGATAATGATTTTGGCTCAAAGCCCTTTCCCAATATTTTGAAACCGTCATGCACCCATGGTCATAATAAAGGCAAAATTAACTCCACTGCAAACAGAGAGGAAGAGTTGCAATTTGAAAAAAAGAAAAGTCACACTTACAACAGCTATGTTAACACTATTTTTTAAGGAACATTTTTCAGACTTTCAGGTCCATCTTCTCCTCAGGGGATAAACAGAGAAATTAATATGGTCTTTCTGATCTTGCAATAACTCTGCTAGAAGTTGGCAGAAGGCCCTCACTACACATGAACATTAGGTTTCTCCGTAAGGACAATAGCAATCACAACTCCATATTTTGGTGGTTTCTAGGTTAACTACTAGTGAATAAAAGTAGAATGACTTAGAGTAATGCAAGTTTCATCACTAAGGATATAATTGGATATTTTTAAAATAATGAGATATTACTTGGTCATTGTTTTTTCCCCAGTCTCAACTGTGGATAACCACTGTACAGATAATCTACCACCTTATGAAAGTTATTAAACAAATTTTAAGAAATTTTAACTAGTGCAGAGTCAAATTTGCTAAATAAAGAGTTAATAGGTTTTTCCTTTGAAAGCAGAAAGATGTTCAAAGACCACACTGAATGTTTTACTTACTGAACTTGAGATGAAGCTGCCAAGGGACATAGCATTGTCAAAGTAATGATGTCCTCTGTAACAGAATTGTAATTAATTGGGTATATGAGGACTGGAGTTGTTTGGCTGATAAGCAAGATGACTTCCACAACATTTTTCCCCTCAACAGATAGTAGTGGAGCTGTAGTCTGTTTCAATGTAGAACTGGAAAGAGAGGAAAAGTTCCTGGAAACATTGAAACATTGACCTGTGAAGCAAGAGAAAATATTGCATACTTTGGATTCCTTTCTAGAGATTAATATTGTTATTTCCTGAATAAGAGCCTGCAAACTAAAATTTTCCCGTTTTGATTTCTTAAATTATGAACTCAGTGACAAAATATTCCTTCTTGTGGTTAAAAATAGATAAATAAGTAAAATTAAATAAATAAACCCATGTAACTAAATCAATCAAAGGCATGACAAGAAAACTACCTTGACATCTCCATGACTTTTACAATTGATTAGTACCAAATAGGAAAAATCATAATAATGTTGTCCAAAAGGTAAATATTCTCTTGTCTGAGAAAGCAGGAAAGCTCAAAGATTTCTGAAACAAAACTGATGCAAAGATAAGCCTTGCCGTAGTTTATAATTAGTCATTGTAATAAAACTGTGACTGTTATCAAAAGTTGAATACAATTTTTTAAATTATTGTTTTTAAAGGATATATAATGTGGATGGTGTGTGGAACCTGAGGATGCAGACTGTCAGCTTCTAATCATTAAGCGTAAAAGCTCAGTGGTAAAGACTGTACAGCAGGGGAATTTGCATCTTCTTTTAAACCACTAAGGGCAGATCAGTGCCAGTGATAATACATTGCAGCAGGTGTGTTTCACATGTAATCTTATGTAACAGCTCATAGATTCCTTAAAACTCACTTATAGAAATAATAACTGCTTCTTTCTTGTCTTAATTTCCCTGCCTTAATAAGATCTGGAAATACTACTGGATCTTCTAAAAAATTGTAAATGACAAAACACTGTCAGAGCTGTAAAGGCTTGAATTCTATCCATGCTATTAGCAGAACTGAACAAATAACCCCTCTGCAATTATACTGTAGTCTCAACACTAAGTCCTATATCTACTAATGCAAGCTTTGTAGATTAAGCAGCAAGATTAACTCCTATACTCTCCAGACATTGCTATGCCGGAGTAAAAGAGGCATGAGAAGGTGGAACATTTTGTTTGTAACAAATATAATCAGATCCCCACGTAGGGATAATTTCATTATCTGAGAGATGGAAGAGTGTCTTTTCAAAGATACTAATATGCCACTGCATCATTGTTCTGTGATCTTTTTACCAACTGTGAGTAAAAATAATGGAAAAAAAACCCGTAACTACAGGAAGAAAATGTTTTGAAAAATCAATTAAATATTTTAATTGAAAATAACAAGTTCTAAATCAATTGCTAGCTGGTTTACACCCAAAGTCTGATTTCCTGAATTGCATCGATAGAAACACACATTTAGTTTAGAACAAAGTAAAAAAAAATGGTTTCATTATCGTTCTTGGAAAAGTATTTCTGAACTGTATAAGAGTAACTATACCACTTCTGATTGGAAAGGAAACAAGACTGTGTTCAAAATAGAAACAAAGTTGTCTTCACTGAAGGCCTCTGGAGAGTGTTTGGTTTGGTCTGGTCTATGTTAAATATTTATCTTAGGATGGAGAAAACTCAATATTATTTTCATCTTCATGACCTATAAAGAGAAGAAAGTTAGACTGGTCATCTCAGCCACAGATGTCTACGTTTCAGAAGTTTAGAGTTAAATGAGATGAATTCTGTCCAAGACGCGCATCTTAGGACTCACTTAGCGAATCATAGATACCTAGAGAGTAGACATCTGTGTGTAAGCTAGCTGACCAGCTGTCTGTGTAAAACGCTACTCCACAACTACAAACAGGCAGAACGAAAATCCTCTCATGCAGGCTGAAAAATTTAATTTTGTGCAGTTACTTGATAGGTACCTAGAACAAGGAACAAACATATGGTTATCATATCTCAAATTGAAATTAAGACTATTTCTGCAAGCACCTTCTGGAACTGTTCACAGTGGTTACCACAGAAGGTTATATTGTAGTAGTTTGCAATGAGAAAGATCCTGACTGCCTTTGGCTTATCCTCTGAAATTTTTTTGATTGCTTAAATTTTTTTTGAACTGGTAAGATGCTAGAACTTCCAGCTGCTGCAAAACTAAAGTGGAAGAACTTTGTGCTTGAAATAATTCTGTTACTTTCCTGACATCAGACTTACACGTCATGTGTTAGTAGAAACTTCTAAGCATGGTCATTAGTCATTTTGAAACATGAAGAAGATCAATCAATTCAATTACATGAGCTGACTTGCTAAAGTTCCATTTTACTTGTATAAAAAAAAAAATGAGCCACACCAGTAACCAAACTACTCAGAAGAGAAATATATGCAATATTATACTTCATTCCTGTGGATTTCAATTCCCTTTCACAAGGTAAGCAGTGTCAGATATATTGGATGGGTCCACTCGAACTGACTGTGCAACCTAATGTTCCATTAGTTTCGTAGAATACCAATTAAGACAGGTTACCACTGAAATTACGAGAGAAAAAGCTTCAGTGAGTTAGTTAATCATATTTACAAATGGTCCTGTCATATAATAGCTCAGTTTGGCCTCGGTTTCTTTGCATTTAAAAAGAGCCATCATATTAAGCCACTGATTCACTAGACTTTAAAAAAATCTTTTACTGTATTTTATGACTTTAAATTACACACATTTTCTTATAAGCACTTTTCTTACAAGTCTGCATGACCTTCTCCCATTTTAAAATCCCCTTCAGGGTTATTTTATATCTTATCTCTAGTATATGGGAAAGTATACATGTATCTGCATGAACACTTTTCTGTATGTTTTGCATTCACTGACTTATTTCAGACTATCAGCATAAAATAATCAACTCGGCCCTTGGCTCTTCATCTGGAATATTATGCTCTTCAAGGCCCAAAGGACTTCCACTCTTTTAGATCAGTGTTCCCAGGACAAATATCTCCTCCTCCTCCCACCCCACCTTCCCCTCTCCTCTATTCAGAGAAAAAATTGTCTCAAAGCTGTTTTCCTCACAAATTAGATAAAGGGCTAGGGATGTTCAAGGTATGGCAGAAACACACCATTTCAAATTCTTTCATTGTTGAAATGAGTGGAGAAAACTGATAAAGTTGGAGTTCTACCTGTCAGGACACATCCTCTCCTCTGACAACTGGGACTGATTTAAACTCATCATGTGTTTCTGACTTCCGTTTTTATTTACACTGTGAAAGGTGAGTACTTTCTTTCACTACAGAATTTTTTTCATTATTATTGAAAAAGCAAAGTATTATGGAGAACAAATTATACTAGATACACCCTAGCAGCAGTCCACCAGTTGTCACTTCATTGTGAAATTCTATCCAGAACTTCTGAATTTCATTTAATAAAATGGGAATTAGGCCTTCCCTCCTTCCCACCCAGTGGTGAATGACAGAGTTTTGGTTTAGGCCAGTGATGTACTTGGCTTTCACTTACCCAGAGTATCAACTTGGACAGATGATTTGTGTATCACTGTATTACCGAGCCTTTAAAATGAACACAGAAACAGAATAAATAAGTGAATTTTTAAAAAATATATTTGAAAGCAAACAAAGGAAACAAATCTGTATTATTCAGCTGTGTTAACAGGATGGTATTTTTTTAAAGGTAAATTTGATTCATTAACAAGAGGCCTGAGTTAAAATATAGACACATACTGTAACTGTTAAAGTTCTCTGAAACATACGAGGATATTGGAATTGTCCCACATTTTGTAGCTTTTCTGGGCACACTGCAACAACAGCTGGATGGTTCAGCCTGCTGATTCTGGACTCCTGAGGACAAGTGGCTGGAACCACAAATCAGGGTCTCTCTTCTGAAGACGGCTCTCTTCAGTACCTGGCAAAAAGAAAAATCTTTCCACAAAAGTTTGAAGGGAGCAGCTTTTCAGCTGCCTTTTAACCTTTGTCTGTTGAGAGTAAGGAAGTGTTATCTACATAATGCAGGCAAAAAACTTGATGAGTTTGATTCATACACACTTTATAGATGTGAAGCATTATTTGAGTCACTAAAACTTTTATTGTATATATAGGTTAGGTCTAATAATAGCTTCTGAGATCATTAGTCATGCCTAGGTTAAAAGAAAGAAATCTGACCAAAACTGATGTCCAAAGCAACAGGCAGCTGGAGATGGAAGGCAGAAGGAAACATTCCTTGCTTGGGATTTCTACCACATATGCTCCAAGCCTAACAGATATGCTATATCTTGACTATATTTCTTTACTAATTTGTTTTTATACATTATTTTTTGAAGAGGTGCCAGTCTGGGAGACAAGTAGAGCCTCTCAGGACAACCAGGAAGACATTTTTGAGTTATTTAAGCAATTATATGAATATTGATGGTATTTTAACTTGTGCAAATACACCTAAAAAAAATAAAATAACTTAAATTCCAAATTCAGGATGTATGAAATAAAAATTTCTCTACAATTCTTTTTTATTTTTGATGTAATTTCTAAAGGTCTTTGAAACAGGACATAGAAATTTAGAAGTTTATGCCTCCCTGAATTGTTCTGATGGCTGCATTCTTGTTCTGCATTTGTTCTTAAGTAAATAGTTTCATTTTTTTTCTTAAATTGGAAATGTCATAATCACCACTAAGAATATTGTTACAGCATGTTTTAAGTGCTTGCATACAAACCTGTTCATTTCAAGCTTGTAGAAAGCCTTGGCATGGTCAAGATGAGAATAAATAGCAAACATTTGGTAATGTCCTGTGAAAAATATTCTTATGACTGCATTTTTATGAAATTTTTTATCCCTTTCATCTGTCTGTTCTATGATGTAACTTAGGAATTTTAATACGTAACTTATAATAAAATCTTTTTTCTTTAAACTTGTTTTCAAAGTTTATTAGTAGCAACACCTGAGAGAAAGTCCGTTCGTATACGTGGACTTCTCAGAACTAAAAACCACAAAGATGTCAATAGTCATAACCAATAATTAAAAAAAGCACTTGTTCATTTCAGTGACCTTTTAGAGTTAACTAGAACAATACTGGTTGGAAGCTTTTTTTTTTTCTTTTTTCTTTTACCTTAGGTAAAAGATTTTCCTTAGCAGAGGAAAAAAGTGAGTCTCATAGATGAGCTGTGAGATCTGAGGACTATAGTAAGCCTCTGCCTAAGTATAGGAGAGAACGCACACAGCTCTGTCTCAGTCAGCTCAACCACCTACTGTGACAGTGTCTTAAAGTTGAGGAAAAAGGAAAAGTACCAAAACAAGATAATGTTAGCCTACAAAGGGAAGGTGTTTCTCTCTCACTGAAATACTGAAAAGAGCAACCTGTAAAAGTCACAAATACAGACTGACACAGCTATAGTCATTCCTGATCTCCAGTGAGGCAACAGTGATGTTATTATAGCAGGATCATCACACAAAAACCTGGGTTTGCTTTTCTGTAATATTTCTGAAGAGCAGAAAATCCTTTCCTTAATGTTCCCTGTTATTCTAAAGACCACCACCTTTGATTAAATGTTACCTTTTATTTCTGAATACCAGCAAGAAGATCAGTTCTCTCTATTCAGCCGGTGTTCTTTCAGAAAACAGGTGTAGGAAGAGAGTAAAAATGTTATTTCAGATGTTAAAACAGTTTCTGGCTATAATATGAGAGGAACCATGCAATAATTCCAGTAGGGTAGAAGTGTTAGCATTCTGTCAGTTCATTCCTTTACTTTCTTTTAAGCTATTAGCCATTCTGTAAACATCAGTTGCTTATATAAAACATTAAGTAACTCAAACTATCCAGTTATCCTCAGCTGTACTGCACAAATTCTACATAATCTATTTACTCATATGGCTCCTATTTTTCATGCTGTTGCAAATACTTTACATTTTTCTCCGGTAAGTCACGATGCCACTGACTCTTTACCATCATGGTCTACTTTTGTGTTTGCAACTGTACTTGTATCTGAAGTAGCAAAAGAGGTAGTTCTGTTTTCAAACTCACACTTGCAGTCCAAGCTTTGAAAACATAAAGCCATCCCAGTCATCTTTTTGGAGATTTATAACTTATGAAATCTCATGACTATTTTTTCAACACAGATGTGTGCGTAAAATCTAGATACTGTAAATTTATTGGGTTATAAATATGAATCAATGGCAATAATGCAATAAGATTACAAGTAGAATTCGTTGGGAGGATGAACAAATCAACAGTGCCAAGTCCACCTTCTCCTGAAATGGATGGCAGACTCTTCTGTATTTTCCTTAAACTGCAGGATTTCCCAGTGAGCTGGTAAGCTGACAGCATCTGTGAGCAACCTGTTGAGCAGGAAATAACTAACTAAGAAAGCAGCAGTGCTTAGCGGAAATGTCTGAGTGTCCACAACTAGTCAGGTGTGCATTTACAGATCACTTTTTGCTGAATAGCAAAACCTTATTTATCCTCCTCTACTAACCACTCATATTGAGTTGCTCTTTTATTAGAAAACTCTGGTTTTAGTTGTAAATCAGCCTTTCATTATACCCAGTGAGGAGGACAGGTACACTAGAATATTCAATATTCAGTGAATTTCTGAAAATAATTAAAAGATGAAGTTATATCTTCAAGCTATAAAGCCTAAAACGTTCATATCCCTCACCTTGTCCACTCAACAAATTAAGAAGTGTCTGTATGATGAACAGAAGGTGGAAAATGGGAAAGAATACATATGTACATGCAATGTATGTACAGAAGGAAAGAAAGGGTCTACCCAACGCTTTGAACTGCTGCTTGATCGAGTTGGGTATGCTACATTACCTATATTGTTTTCAACTATGAAATACAATTTTTTCATCAGAGTCATGACTGAGTTTAACCCGAAATCTAATCAAATTAAATACCTTAGTCCGAAGAAAACAGCAAGCCTGCACTGTGGACGAACAATATCAGCACATTTAGTCATTTTTAGCAGGAACCAGTAATTTACCAGCACTGGAAAAAGGCAACCCTTTCTCAGTTTCAAAGATAAGACCAATAAATTAGAGTTGTTACATATAGAACAGTTGAAAAACCAGAAAACCGTGCAGTTAATTGTGAAATAATTTTAGTTCTCATATAAATAATACCAGAATACCTCCATATAAGAAGAGTATAATTTTCTTTTTTGCTTTTAAAGATGTTTTTATTTGTTTGTTTAATCTTTTTCTGACCTAAAACTTGGCATGTGACAACTGGCAAGAATGAGGAATTGTAACTTCCCCAAATTTCCCAGCAATGCTATCAATGTCACATCACGTCATAGAAAGATAGGGAAAATTCCCAGTGAAGTCAACTACTAAAGAAACAAGATCAGTTGCAAGGAACACAGATTACACAAATCTGAGTGTCAAAATATAAGACTCCACATGTTATATCAACAATAATGATTGGAAAACCTGAATTATGTCCTGCATGCAAGGAAAATCACTGCGACAGGAAAGATACAGTTTCACATCCTTGAAATCAAGCAGAGCACTGTTTGACTAATTGCAGTAGAACTTGCTGGGGTGGCTTTCTCAGGTAGAGGAAGGAATTTCTGTGAGCAGATGTCAAAATGAGCAGGACATTTAGCACGACCGTGATGTTCTTGGCTAAAAGGAATTCATGAACTGCAAAGAACAAGGTGCAAGGCACTTTCAATCAAGCAACACAAGAACTTGAAACATGCTTTCACATGCTGTACTTGAATATCTGAGTTGTTTCTTGATCTCATTATTGCTTTGCTACAATGGAGTCTTTTCTCACCCAGAAAAGCAACCGCAAATTTAATTATTCTAATATCAGTTTAACTCTTACTTAAATTTCCTTGGAGATTCTTTTTTTCAAAGATTTGGGACTTTCTGATAAAAAATTTGCCTGGAGACATGCCACATGAACAGAGTAGTTCTCATTTATTTTTGCATATTCAGTTTTAACATACTGAGTAATCCATCAAAAACATTAAAGAATGAGAAAAAAAAGCTTCCCCCCCCCCCCAAAAAAAAAAAAAAATCCACAGGAAGCTCTACTTCTCTAGGACCTCTACTATTTTCCGTAGATATATAATACCAATACTTATTTTTATCCTCAACTAGAGCTTCCCCCCCCCACCACGTTTGTTTTATATCTGTAGTTCCACTCTGTAAACACACTTGATAATAAAAAGAAAGAAGAAAAAAAGAACACTTAGCTCAATTTCTTCCATTTTTTTTTGTATCCTTCGTATAGGAAAGGGCAGATGTGAGGTGCATACTCACCCAGATATGTAAGATGAACATAGGAAAAATATTATTACCCAAATATCTTTGAATAAGGGATGTGTAATTAATTTTCTCTTCCCTTGTGCCTGATTCTCTTTTGAGTCCTTATTTCTGCCACGTGCATCCTAGAATTGCAAATGCTCCTTTAAAATGGCAGTAACCACAAACAAAATCTGAACTGTGAGTTCCTTAGGTCCATGATTGCACCTTTACTTAATTTCCTGGTCACTGCTGCAGCTGTGGCTCGGTGTGCAGGGAGCAATATGGGGGAGGAGGAAGGGCACTGTGCATATTCTTCAGCAGAATTTGTGAGTTTTTGCCGCTGGCATTCAGGTTGGAATGTCCCTTCTGATTACAGTCTGCTGCAAAACTCCTGAGGATGTGACTGTACATCTCAAAAAGCAGAGAAAGTGGATGCTACTTCAGATTACTTTTCCAATTTCTGAGTTAAATGTGTGCTAGAATAATGAAGGAAACTGAGTTAAACATCTTTTCATTTTATTTTAACACTAATTTGATATGCCTAAGTAGCACAGGGAATACAAAATATCATTATAAAAAATAAAGCAAACAACAACAACCCTGGCTTCCATAATTATAAAAATGCTTTTTAAAAACTTCTAAGAATGCTATTTCTTCAGTTTTTTGGGCATTTTGAGCAAGTTGCTTTCACTCGAGGCTGAATGCCTTAATGAGCTGGGATGATTTTTGCTTTCCTGGTTTACTTTTCTTCCTAGTGCTAGCATGAAGTAATAGTGCCCTGTTTCCACTATTAGAAGTAATTTCAAGTTCCTGCATATTTTTCTGGTTATTCTCATATCTTGATTATTTTATCAGATCAGTTAACCAAAGACCCTTTGATAGTTTGTTACAGCAACAATTCTAGTAAAAGAATAGACATTGTTTCCTCCTCATATTTTTCAGTTTACAACTATATCAGTTTCAACATCTACACTCCCATATGTATTATTTTATAAGTGTTTGTGCAAATTCAAAACTTACCTTGTAATCCACTCTTTGGGAAAGCAGGTGTAATGGATTAAAAAAATTTATCACTCAGCATCCAGAAAACAACCTTGAAAAACTAAGAAATGCTATCCTTTGGAGAATGTAGGGTACATATTAATTTGTATTAACATCTTTTTCCAGTGCTCAGATAATTTCCAGAAAACTTACAACATGCAAAAAACCCACAAACCCAAAGCAGTCTTCAACTAAATTCTTTTGACTGCTGTATTTAGAGACGTCTTAATGTAAAAGGAATTTGTAAATCTCTCTGTCATTCTAAAAGAAACTAAAAGAAAGTTAAGCTACTTCTGAGCTTTAAACCATCTAACAGAGCTTGTATCCCTTGGTCTCTTACGAGGAAACTGGTCTTGTTTTACAGGTAAATGATACTTCTGTCTTCCTATAGATAACACAGTGTGCACAAGGGAAGACGAGTTATATGTTCCTGTAACTACTCTCGTCATGAAGAATTTTGTGGTTCTGTTTTTCAAGAATTCTTGTACCAAGAGGGAGCCTAAGGGAACTGTGTGGGCACTGAAAGCTAAATGACCTGAAGGTAAAAAATGCTGTTACATATATATCACTTTTCTGTGTGCAGTGAAAATGAACCACCTAAAACTATAGGCTTCTATT
The DNA here is from genome assembly GCF_000710305.1 of Buceros rhinoceros silvestris. NCBI lineage: Eukaryota > Metazoa > Chordata > Aves > Bucerotiformes > Bucerotidae > Buceros > Buceros rhinoceros. The sequence goes on along the minus strand of NW_010404047.1, from coordinate 5,748 downwards.
GTTACAGTAGTTGCTGTTATGTTTTTCAATGGAAACCAGCCATTGTAACATAAACAAATTACTGACTACTATTCAGTGTGCTGCATGTTGACAAAATGCCTGTAGAATTTGCTTTAACCAAAGATAAATAATCTTTCTGTCTTGCAAAAGGAAGCCCATGTAATCACATAACGGTAGTTTAATATTTCCCAATAAAGCAGTTTGTGAACACTTCTTATCTCATAAAGACAGAATGCAAAAATGAAGCTGATTCCACTGTTCTTAATGCAAAATCTCTTTAAATTCAACGGGAGTTTTGTATGAGAGAAGTCTGCAAGCTTGGACCGACACTTGTGATCTAAACAGACAGTGAAGCTGTTCAAGATGTTTGTTTTAAGTGGAGTAAACATACAGCATGCTCAGCAGGCACAAACCTGTGTTTTCACTATAAATACCTGCAAGGCAGGCCAGCAGTTAACCTTGCAGATTAAAAAGAAAGAAGGAGCTACAGGAGAGTAGTTGATCCATTCTGTCAAAATGCCAGATGGCGGTACTCTTTGCTTTTGTATATTAAAACTTGCCCCAAGGCATTTTTTCTCTTTTATTTCCTTCTCTCCACATCTAAAACAACATGCTGTCTCCACTGCTGGACAAATGCAGCTTCCTACTCCTTCTCTAAAAAAGAAATAACCAACCAACCAACCAAACGTCTTTTATGGTAAGACTAACATGTGGTGTCAGTAAGATTTTGAAGGTTTGTTTTAAGATTAAAAAAAAATTATAAAAATAATCTTCCCCTTAACAATTCCCCATAGTCAAGCCAGTTTCTCGTCTACTTAGCTATTGTTTCTCCAAGCACGTGGACATGCCAGAATCTAAAAATGAAAGAGAGCTATTTGTTAGCTCTGAAAAATACACAAACTTAGGGTGCATATCATGTCATTTTAAGGTGAAATAAGACCCTAACAATCCTCCTCTGAATGTGCAGTCATTGTCAGCATTGCTTATATTTACAAATGAGGCAAAATCTTTGTCAGGAAGTGCAGCTCACTCATGCCCCTCAGACTTCTTTTTTGCCATTAGTAAGTACGGTATCAGCTGAATATCAGCTCATACTCCCTCTTGCTCTTAACGACTGGATTTGCGCACCTGTCTTTTTTACAGTTCTTTTAAGAAAAACTTTTGAACATGCCATATTATTTATTTTTTTAATATTATTATTCTGAGAAAATCAGTTAAATATTGCTTTTATTTTTAATTTTTTTTTCAAACTATGCATACTGATGGAGGGGAAATCTCCAAATAATATTTTATTACCTAGCATAATTTTGATATAAATATTTCATTTTTACATTTTCTTTTCCACAGACTCTATAGTTCCAGTAACAATATTCTACCTTTTTCTTTGCAAATAGTCCTGGAAATATATATATCAGTAATGTACCTTCCCCTTAACTCAGTTTAGCAGGAACATGCCTTAGTCCATGCAACAAAGTATGCAGGTTTTTTTTGTTTTGTTTTTATAACAACATTACCTACAGTGACAGAAAAGCACGTTTCTCTAGTTGGAGCTTGTGTTGGGTCTGACCGGAATGGAGTTAGCTTTCCCCATAGCAGCCCATAGAGTGCTGTGCTTTGCACTTGTGTTTAGAATA